>NC_056736.1:515090894-515112325 GCF_019279795.1 Protopterus annectens
AACACAAATACATGGTAACCAACGACCCCCAACAAAACAAACCCAGGGAGAAGGTAACCATCACGACACCACAAAACCCAGTCTCACATAGTACTATCATTAATCTTCAAATCATACTAACATAAATACACAAAGACACACCTAGAGAGCTCTGATCAAAAAATCTACCAAAACAGCAGAGGCCACCAAAGCAGACACCTCCAAACAACTGCCACCTCAGGACACAACACATGCAACACATAGACCACATAGTCCAGTGTGCAAACAGCGTCACAGCCCTTAAGGCCAAACACAATGCCAGATTACACTCGGTCATTGGTGACTCCATAGTCAGACACACAGACGCCTCCCGTCATCACCAGATTAGCAGGTAAGGAGAAGGTCACAGTAAAGTCGCTTTATAGCCGGGCGCTAGAATCTGCCACATAACGCATAAGCACTCAGGTCTCTCAACAGCAGGTACAAGTCACAGGAAGCTCCTGTCATTGTCCACTGATGTGTGAATGTTACCTGACAGATTACCTCCTTGGACTACATGAAAGAGACATAGAGCTCTCTGATTATGCTGAGCAGTATGACCTGACCTTGAGCAGTATCCTACCCCTTCACAGAATGATGCCACAATACAGAGACAAGATGATCAGCTTTTAATAATTGGGCTTAAACTCTGGTGTCATTCAAAGGAGATCCAATGTCTGTCTGCCTGGGATGACATGTCGGGATTACAAGCCGCTGTCCGTGTAGCGGGGACGTGGCTTGCACCTGTCACCCTAGGCTTCCGGATATTGGCAAAGGCTCTTGCCACCCCCGCATAGTGCCTTTTTAGGCAAGAGCTCAAATTCTAAACCTACCACCCCTAGAACACAAAAAGGAAAAAAAAACTAAGGGTAATGCTGCTGAACGTTGCCAAGTCTCAACCTTACCTCAAGATGCTGCGTGACTCAAGGCCCTTCTCAGTATAGGGAAAGAATTTTATCGATGTCTCATGCTGTGACTGAAACCTGGTTCAAAGGCTCCGAGAGCACCCGGCACAATCAGGTTTTACCCTCATATCATGCGTTCCGGCCCCAAAATCGGACAACACCACCAGAGAAAGGAGGGGGTGTCTATATTCATCAAGGACACCCACATCCTCAAGGTTGGTGGCAAAGCCATCGATGCATCGGAGACCATCCAGGTGCAATTAACCTGATAGGCAAGACTGCTCTGCAATTTGTAGCATGTGTTACAGGCCACCCTCTCAATCTCAGGAACCTCACATAGCTTTTCCTGAAAACACTGGAGGGGATAAAATGGTATCTCAAACACCATCATACTGGGTGGACTTCAACTACCCGAATATAGACTGGGATCACTACTCCAAGCCCCAACACTCTAGCCCAAAGGTTCCTAGAGTTCATAAACTCAAAATGCCATGGAACAACTAGTCACCATCCCCACAAGAGGAGAAAACATACTAGATCTCATCCATCACGAACATGGGGTCACAATATTTCAAAGCACCAGAAGTATAATTCCCTCACTGGTGAGATCAGACCATAAACTAATCTCACTGGAAGGTCCACATCCCGCCCCCCACCTGGAGAGATAAAAAAGACCACAGTGAAGAACTGCCGGGTGCCCGACTCTCACACTTCTAAAGACTGGTGTGGTCTCTCTTTAAGGCCCGAGCTCATGCGAAACCATTACTCAAGCCGCTGAATCACTTACTAGATACCTTCTACCAGCAACCTACAGGACACTGCATGGATCAGGCAATCCCAAACAAACAAAGACTCTTTGTACCAAGCAGCAAGCGTCCAGTCTGGTGGACCCCAGCCATATAAACAAACTCTGTACAACAAAAGGAGGAAGCCACTACAAGATAGAGCAAAATCTTTAGAAAAGGAAGACACCTTTGATCATTATAAGTAAAACTAAGATCTCTCTCATACAAGATCATCCAAGAGCAAATTTTGACAAAAAGTCACTAAGGGACTCAAAAAGACAATCATAAGGCCTTCTTTAGCTATATTTAGAAACCTGGGAGTGAAACTGCCAGATATGCTCAGAATTAGATCAAAATGATGTAAAAACTACTTTGGAACCTACAGACATTGCCAACATACTGGCTGACAGGTTCAGTGCAAATCCCCTCCCACCCCCCAAAGGTGAGATATCTATTCCAGGAGGATTGTAGCCCCTTCTGCAAAACATCTCTAATCAGCTCAGGTGAGAACTGCTCTCTCTCTCCAAGGCAAAAAACACAGCATCCATGGGACCAGATGGTGTCCCCCGGTTGTGTGCTCCTGGCTGAACTCAATGAGGAATTGTCAAACCTGTAGTTAGGGCAGCTGTTTAATCTTAGCCTCACCTCAGGATACATATGCCCAAGGAGTGGTGTCACGTGCAACTGTGGTCCCAACTTCACAAAAGCGTGTGCTCCACCGACCCTGGAAATTACCGGTCCCATCAGCTTGACAAGCGTTTTGATCTTGCAAAGCTATGGAGAGGGATCATAATGGAACTCATAGAAATAAAAGACATAGGGGACTTGCAGACTTTGGATCCGACCCAGTTTGGCTTTGTCAAGGCAGATCATGCCTCTTAAACTTAGTTGACTTTTGAGAAACAGCTCACCAAGGCCATTGATGAGGAAGGCAGTCCACACAGCCGCTACCTCGACCTGGCAAGTCTTTCGACACAATACCCCACTCAGGTATCACTGAAAAACTCATCAGCCTTGGGTAAATGTAAACCCATACATCCCACAAGATGGGTTTGCAAACTGGCTAAGTGACAGAACCCACAGGGTCAGAGTTGCTGGGCGCCATGTGTCAGACTCAAAGCCTGTCACAAGTGGTGTCCCACAGGGCTCAGTCCTGGGCCCACTCCTGTTCGGCATCTACTTTTCAGAAGTACAAGCAAACACAGGAGGATTATGGTTGACAAAATCTGCAGATGACTGCAAACGGCGCCATAGTTGAAAACACATCTGAAACACAGATATCCTTCAGAAGGGTCTTATAGAAACGGATAACTGGTGCCACGAGCCATGGCCCAGTTAAACGCCAAAAATGCATAGTCATACCCTTCAGGAAAAACAAGGTTACCCCTAGCTACCATATGGCGGCAACCCATAAGCACAGAAGAGGTTACCAGGGATCTGAGGGACCCAGGTTGACAGTGGCAACCTTTCATTTGACACTCATACGTTGCCACAAAGTAGTTGGAAGACCTTCATACATATGCCCACCTGATCATGAAGGGATTCACATCTAGATCAAGGGAGGTCATCAGCCCCTGTACTCATCACTTCAATCAGACCAATGATTGAGTACAATGCCCCATTCAGAATGTATCTGACATGACACCTGCAGCAACTGGAAAGGCCCCAAAAGTTCCTCACCAAAAGGATAAAGGGTCTCAAAAATATGTCCTATGCTGCCCGACTGAAGGAACTCCAGCTCTATTCAGTAAGCTTCCGCCTCTTCAGAGGTGACCTGTGCCTGACATACAAGGCCATGTCCAACCCAGAATTGATGAACCTGCTTCACCTCAAAAAATCTAGATCCCCTCAGAACTACAAGGGTGGGAGACTTAAACCTTGACACGGTTATTAATAGGACGTGCTGGAGGGACAGATTCATCACCCAGAGACTCCCTATGCTGTGGAACAAAAGCCCGGTACATGTGAGGCAGAGCACCTCGCTGGCTTTGTTCAGGAGAAATCTTGACCAATGGATGGGAGATCGCAGATATACCCCAGGGATTATCTCAGTGTCACTGCTTGACAGAGGCACAGCAAAATAATGGGCATAGTATCCTCCAAACTAAAGTGGGGGTGAAAGCCACAAAACTCTGGGATAGGCTTATGAATGCCCTTGGGCAGATAGCCTAGTATGAACCTATGAACCTATGAACCTATGAACCTTGCTAAAGGGAAGTAACTAGGGAAAAGTAATTTCTTTTAGACATAGATAGGAATATAGTGAAGATTAGCTTAGATGTTTTCTGTACTTATTTGTGACTGTCCTGCAATGTTTTTTTTAAATATTTCCTGTGATTCTGAACTCTGCAGTTACCATGTTGATTGAGTATTGTCTTGCTCTTGTATTATTTATTATTAAATATATTTAAACCTTTCTTTGTGACTGATATTTATGAGACATATTTAAGCTCTCAGAGTACTTGCATATGTATTTGTTAGCATTGTACAGAGCCTCCTAAATGGCCTTGGTCTTCGTCACACTTACCATTTGGATAATAGCAAAGTTATACAGTAGGGCTGGTCACTCTTTGTAAGGGCCTTACAGTAGCTGATAAAGAGCTGGCTGGCAGCAGTGATAACTACCTTATAGTCTGGGCAGAAGGGGGCATAGCTAATAAACCTGTACCAGCCTTCCCCAGGAGTGTCTGTGGGTTTGTATATAAATGAAATCTCAAAGTGTGTGTGTGTGTGTGTGTGTGTGTGTGTGTGTGTGTGTGTGTGTGTGTGTGTGTGTGTGTGTGTGTGTGTGTGTGTGTGTGTGTGTATGTGTGTGTGTGTGTGTCAGCTACTTTGGCAGGGACACAAAGCTGGACAGGCGGCTCCTAGTATATGATGGAAGACGCATTCTTTCTAATGCATCTGGATCGAACTTGAAAGAACAAACTGGCAAAATACCGAAACGGCATATAAGCGATTTCTTTCCCTGGGAAAGAAATTGCTTGTCCACCTCCGTTACTTTTCCGTTTTCGTCACTGCAGTACAATCTTGGCATTGGTATATTTAAGTAGGGGTGTGAGGGGGGCACAGCCCTTTACTTTATGTAATGTTTTAAAGTTTTGTTTTGTTTTTTTCTTTTGTGGAACAGCGATTTTTTTTTTTCCCTTGGAAAAAAATTGCTAGTCAAGTGTTCGGGATTGTAAGCTTTCATTTACATGGGATCGATAAATCAGCATTTGCTTTTTTAAGCATTCGCTGATTTAATATAGACCCCTGGACAGAGAGGGTGCTGGAGGTCTCGGCTTGACCACTTGGCTGAGATCTTAATCATATAGCTGTGCCAGTGGGGAGTCTTACTGCGGATCTGGAGAAAGAGGGAGAAACCAGCCCCAGACTGTCTGTGAACTCTGTGTGCTTTTAAGTGAAATTGTACTTTACTGTGTGTGTACTTGTCATCTTCCCATTGTGTACATCCCTCACTGTTGCCAATGGTGAGGATTGAGGCTCCTTCATTACTGGGTCAGTGCAGGGGTGCCCCAGGTGCAATAATATGAAGAAGATTAAGTATACATGATGCCTTTCTTTTAATTCTCTTTTGTTTATTTGCTTATTCCTGGTGTTTGATTTCCCTGACATTTCAAAGTATCACTGAACTGGGGTGTAATTCCTTCTAAACTACAAGACTATGAAAAAATAAGAATTGTGTATTTGTTGACTTTAACCTATAACTCTGGTAAACAGTTGTCTCCTGCTTCAGTTGTATGTGCTAGACTCTAATAACCAAAATGTAAGTAATAACTGCTAACAAATATATTTTGTTATTTGTAGAAACTATATATATTAGATACTAATCCAAGCATAAAAAATAGTTACTGATAACAAAGATGATTTCTCTTGAATCAAACACCTCTTGCACTGTTTATGTTCTGAGTTCCATAAAGTACAGTTTTGTACCTACCATAAATGTAGATGTCCGATAGATATGCAACTGCAGTCCTTACATATGGGTTGTCCTGCCTCAGGCAGCCCTTCGGTCAGCCGGATTCCAAAGTCCGGGTCCAGCGTCGGCCGATGTCACCTACTCCCCGACGTCAGAGTGGCTGGGGTATAAATGCATCCGCCGATGCCATCTTCTTCAGTGTTTCTTGCCCCGGATGCCAGGTGCCCTCCAAAGAAGGCTAAATTTGGTGAATGGATAAAAAATTCCAGACATGCACAACAGTAATAAACAGATACACCATAACAGATATCCCCAGCTAATAGAGGAAAGGGGGAATGGACCCAAAAGGAAAATTGCAGAGGGTAGGAGGAGACCTGACTGCAGTTACATATCTATCGGACATCTACATTTATGGTAGGTACAAAACTGTACTATGTCCTTCAAGAATGCAACTGCAGTCCTGACATATGGGTTGAATACCATAGCCAAGCTGGGGTGGTAGGATCTAAGAAAGGGATGGTGTAGCTAAAATGCCCTGCAGGACTGCCGGGCAAAGCCTGCTCGGGATCTGGAGTATAAAGGCAGGTTGTAGTGTTTGGTAAATGTATGCATGGAGCTCCATGTAGCAGCCTCTAGAATGTCCTTTATAGCCACTCCTCTTAGAAAGGCTGTGGATGTGGCTATAGCTCTGGTGGAGTGTGGCCTAATATTGGCTGGCACACCTTTTCCATGGAAAGAGTAACAGAATCTGATGCAGTGTCCAATCCATTTTGAAATTGTTTGTTTGGAGATTGCCTTTCCTTGCACTCCAGCAGCATAGGCTACAAATAGCTGGTCAGGCTTTCTGGTGGTCTTTGTTCTGTCCAAGTAGTAGCATAATTGTCTGTGTATGTCCAAAGTGTGCAGCAGCTTTCCCCCCTTATTTTGAGGATTGGGAAAGAAAGTAGGCAGGTGAATTGCTTGATTTAGAGACACCCTGGATATCACTTTTGGCATGAATGAAGGATTGGTTCTTAGAGAAACTCTGTCCTGATGAAAAATGAGAAAGGGAGGTACTGCCATGAGGGCCTGTATCTCCGAGACTCTTCTTGCTGAGGTAACTGCCAACAGGAAAACCATTTTCCAGGAGAGAAATTGCATTTCTGAAGATGCTGCTGGTTCAAAAGGAGGAAGAGTTAATTTTTCCAAGACGAAATTGACGTCCCATGCAGGTACTGGTGGTTTTCTGGGAGGTTTGATATTCTTTATCCCTCTTAGAAACTGTCTTAGCAAGGGATGCGAAAACACAGGTGGGTCACAGTTGTATTTTGCTGAGATTGCTGAAGCGTGAATCTTTATGGAAGAATATGAGAGGCCACTATGAAACATTTCTGCCAAGTATTCTAATATCTGTGGTATGCTCATTACTGATGCATCTTGACCCTTGTTGGCATTCCAGATGATGAATCTCTTCCATTTGGCTGAATAGGTTTTTCTGGTGGAAGGTCTGCGTGCTTCCAGCAAGAGTTCTTGTACTTTTTCAGAAAGAGAGATATGGGTAAAAGTCATGGAACCCTCCAAGCTGTCAGCTGCAATGTTTGCAGGTTTTGATGAACAGTCCTGTAATTGTGCTGAGTTAGAAGCAGAGGCCATTGAGGCAAGGGCCACGGTTTGGTGTGAGTTATGCTCAGTAGCAATGGATACCAGTGCTGCCTTGGCCAGTCTGGAGCTATCAAAATTCCTTTTGGTTGTTCTGCTTTGATCTTCAGTAACACCTTGGTCAGTAATGGTAGAGGAGGGAATGCATAAATTGTTAGGGAATTCCAGCTGAAGGAGAGAGCATCCATTCTCCAGGCTAGAGGATGGTGCGCCTTGAACAGAACTTCTCCAGGTGATGATTGAGGTGAGAAGCAAAGAGATCTATGTCCGGTCTTCCCCATGCACTTGTTATTTGTGAGAAAATGTGTGGATGCAGCATCCATTCGTGCGGATCCAAGAAATTTCTGCTCAGCCTGTCTGCCAGAACATTGTCCTTGCCTGGAACAAACTGGGATTGCAAGTGGATGTTCAGTTTCAAGGACTTTTCCCAAAGAGTCATTGTTAGTCTGCAGAGGGGGTAAGAGTGAGTGCCTCCCTGCTTGTTTATATACCACATGACAGTGGTGTTGTCTGCCCTTATTAGCAGACGGCCTTGTTGAAGGGATTTCCCGAAGGCCTCGATTGCATGTATCACTGCCAACATCTCTTTTTGATTTATGTGCAGATGCATTTCCCTGGGAGTCCATTGTCCTTGAATGCATCTGCCCTCCATGTGCGCCCCCCATCCATGATCTGAGGCATCTGTTGTAATGGTTTGACTTGCTAGAGGTTTGCTGAAAGACATGCCTTTGTTTAAATGACTTGCTTGAGCCCACCACAAAAATTCCCTTTGCAGGCATGGAATGAGTGGTATTACGTCTTCTAGATTGTGGCTGTGTTGAGACCATAAGCTTTTTAGGTACCATTGTAGCTTTCTCATGTGTAGTCTTGCCAGAGGTACCAGAAGAATGCAAGATGCCATGAACCACAGGGCCTGCAGGATTTTCCTTGCGGTCAGCTGGGTGAGTTTTGCTAGGCTTTTGAAGTAATCTGGTAAATGTTCTTGCTTCTCCTCTGTGAGGAAAGCCATTTGTGATTGTGTGTCCAATTTGGCTCCTAGAAAAATAATCTGTTGGGATGGCAGTAGTCTTGATTTTTGAATGTTGACTGTGTATCCCAAAGCCTGTAGTAATTGAATGACATAGTCCAAGTTTCTTATCAAGGTTTGTTTGCTGTCTGCTTGTATAAGGCAGTCGTCCAGGTAAGGGTATATTTGAATCCCCTGGAGCCTGCAATGTGCAACTACTGATGCCAGGCATTTCGTGAATACTCTGGGTGCAGTAGATAAGCCAAACGGCAATGCTGACAATTGATAATGCTCTGACCCTGCAAGAAATCTGAGGTATCTTCTGCAACTGTGTCTGATTGGGACATGCAGGTATGCCTCCTTGAGGTCCAGAGTAACCAGCCAAGACCCCTTGCCCAGCATGGGAAGGAGTTGCTGTAAAGTCAGCATTTTGAATTTTGGCACAATGAGAAAAGTGTTTAGAGTGGACAAGTCCAGTATAGGTCTCCATTGCTTTTCTTTCCTTGGAACAAGGAACAGTCTTGAATAGAATCCCTGGCCTTGTTCCTGAGGAGGAACCTTTTCTATTGCTTTTATTTGTAACAGCTTTGAAACTTGTATGAGTGCCTCTGCCCTTTGATTTTGTGGCAGGTTTGGCATGCCTTGTCTCGTTGGTAAGGTATGGAAGTGGAACCTATAACCTTTGTCTACTATGTCCAGAATCCATTTGTCCTTGGTTAAAATGTGCCAGTTCTTTGAGAATAAGGATAATTTTCTGCCTAGAGGTGCTTCTCTTTGAGCCTTGGTCGGCAGAGTGAAAGTCAAGTCATTGTGATTGTCCCTGTGGAGCAGTAGAAGTCCCTGTGCCACTTCTCTGATTTGGTGGTTGCCATTGGCGGCCCCTGTAGGAGCCTCAGTATTGCCCTCTACCTCGAGCACGCCTGTTTTTTCCCCTTTGAAACTTGTCAGTGTCTGGAAAGGACCAATTCTTTGAAGGCCAATTCCTGCTGAATCTGGGTGGCTGAACCTGGAGGAAATCCTTGACTGTCTGTACTGATTTAGCCTTTTCCTCAATAGACTTCAACACATCCTGTGCATTAGCACCAAAAGCTTCTGTTTTTCCAGAGGTGCATTTAGAGCTTTACTTTAACATGGTCTGGCAGTGGCTGTTCTTTCAGCCAAGCATGTCTACGTATAACGGCCCCTGTCATAGCTGCCCTACATGAAGCTTTCAATGCATCATAACCACACTGAAGAAAATGATTGCTAACCTGCTGAGTGTTATGAACCAAATCCTGCAATGCCTTTCTATCTATAGGCTCAGGAGAGGCTAACTTTTTCTGCAAATCATCCATTAAGTAATCCTGGTACTGAAACATATGCAAAAGACAGTTAAGTGACCTCATGGCAAGGGTGGAAGAGGTATAAACTTTTTTGCCCCATCTCTCCAGGGACCTTGATTCCCTGTCTGCAGGCAAAGGGTTTTTGGCCGAGGAAGTAGCCACTCCTTTGGGCCCCTGAGAAATAGTTTCTAGATCCACAGAGTGGGCCTTAAAGAGATGCTTATGAGTTTCAGGAACCCTGTAATATCTGTCTGGCTTGACAGGAGCAGGAGGGAGAGAATCAGGGGAAGCACTGGAGTCTGAGTATACATCATCCAAGACATCCAACACTGGAGGAATAGCTAATGGTCTGTGCTGGGGTAACTTAAGGAAGGCACGTAGCCTTTTCCTGGAGTCAGAAAATTCCTGACCCTGCCACTGAAAATGCTCTCTCATGGAGTGGAGAACTTCTCCGAAAGAAATATCCTCTGGAGGAGAGGCAGAAGGAATTGATTCCTCAGCATCAGAGTCCTCGTAGGCCTGGAAGGATTCTTCCCGGGTATCTGAGTGCTCTAAATCCCTAGAGGCTTCATCTGAAGAGAGGGTATCTGTCTGCTCAGTCCTAGGCCTTTTATCTGCAGGAGGCTGAGAACCTCTGTCTGGATGCGACTGAGAACCTCTGATTAGAGAGATTAGATCTGCAGCTAGGGTCATGATCTGTTTATCAGAAGAGGGGCCCTGGGAAAAAGTTTTAGGAGGATGGGCCTTAGCCTGACATGCCATGTGTGTAGGTCTTGATGGACATGGAGACCGGAGGCCTAGCTGCCCCACGTCCAGGAGTAACTTTATCCACTGGTATGGTGTCAGGTAAATCTTGAGCTTCGGTTTCGGGAGGAAAATCAACAACCAGCACCAGGGAAACCTCCGGGACCGAAGTACACGGTAAACCTGTGTCGTCGGCCTGGAGCGGTTGAATTACTGCCTCCGAAGAGACCGATGCACTCGCGGAAGGCTTAGGCGTGGTATCGGTGGACGACGCGGGCCAAGGATGTCGGTCCCAGTCCTTAACGTTTTTTGGAAATATGTGCTGTCGGTTGTTCCGACGGCATGATATAAGCGTAATTTTCACCAAAAAAGTCTTCGGCAAATTCTGCCCGGCGCCTGAGTGTGCGCTTATTAAAGCAAGCACAGGCAGCACAGGCCGAGACGTCGTGGTCTGGGCCCAGGCAGGGAAGGCAGAAAGAATGGAAGTCCTTATGAGGTATTTGTTTACCACAAGACAAACAATTATTAACCTTTTCAATTTTTTTCTGACATCGGCTGAGGCAAGAAAAATGTTCCCCAACGGGGTACTTAGCTTTTTGATGACTTCGGTAACTGAAAACACAGGAGCTGACCGACCGGCACTTGCGAACTGCTTCTGCTTCGGGCATCGCGCGGCAAGAAAGACTGGAGAAGATGGCGTCAGCGGATGCCTTTATACCCCAGCCGCTCTGATGTCGGGGAGCAGGCGACATCGGCCGACGCCGGACCCGGACTTTGGAATCCGGCCGACCGAAGGGCTGCCTGAGGCAGGACAACCCATATGTCAGGGCTGCAGTTGCATTCTTGAAGGACATCTAACAACTTACATTGTGGTAACTGTACACATACTACATTGCAGAACCATAGCTGGAGCAACTGGCACTTAGGGCAATCCTCAGAGTGTTGTCCCAATCCACCGGAAGTTGAGAAGCGAAAAAAAAAAAACTCTTATGTTTAAAACCAAAAGAGAAAAAGTACCTGTAGCAATGAGCTTATACTAGTTCCTTGCTACAACAAACACCTACACACACAAACATATTCATTTAAACGACCACAATCTGTGTTCAGGGCAGCTGCACCCTTTGTCCTACCCTACCTATGATACTGCTACATTACAGCCTGGCCCTGGCTGAAACTATTCTATGACCTAACCCTTTTACCCAGTTAAGAAATAGGTAAGTAAGTAAACTGCACCAACTATGGTTAAAATATAGGTGCACATTAAAATGAGAAAATATATGATTTGGCACGAAGAAATTAAGATATTAATCATTCACAGCATTCAAAATGTTTTGTCTACAAGATGTACAAGTGTCAGATAATACGGTTTTCCTGTCTTGATTCAGCTTATCACACTGCTCTCTGTGTGTTAGCATTTTAATACATTTCAACATGCAGTGAATTTAATATCTTTATTCTCTTTTGCACGTAGGCAGAAAGCCATTGTGGCTTCTTTTGGTTTCTCGGGCCTTCACACAGAGACTAAAAGAAGCCATCGATGCAAAGTTGTTTTTTTTTTTAATGCCTGAATCTGTGAAATGACACTTAACAGAATACTCAGTATCACAGCAGAAGTTTGGTGCACTTGGAGTTTAAAAATAAAAATGTAACAACCTAATAACAGCGTCACCTAATCACCCATATGAACTGTGTGCCCACAATAAGTGATGCAAAGAAACACTTTTGTTGCCCTATCAAGTGAGACATGAATGCTTAGCCAAAGTGGTAAAAGAAAATGTTATCAATGCTGAGCAATGAGATATGAGACAAACAATATATTAAGTGTTGATTAAAGTAGACTAATAACGCTATACCCGTGGTACAGCTGTGCTTATCTATTACATTTTAGCAGTACAGTGATGGCTCACAATAAGTCTTCTGTCTCATAGATTTCCCTGTCTACTATGGCTATGTAAATTTATCATGACTCCTCCAAAAATCTAGACATGCTGATGAAGCAGCCACGGCAGTGGATAACCTGATGCACAGCTCATTGCAATGGTTTTGGTCTCTGACTATGATACACATTACTGCCCTGATATCAAAAATGCACCTACCTATTAGACAGCAGATCCTCCTATGCCACTGTGTCATGCTGTTTTGCATATGTGGAGGGCACAATTCATTCAATTCACTGCATTTTCAAAATTTAATGGGAAACAGAGGCGGAAACCTGGAGGTCACTGCTGTCTTAGTAGTGTATTTGCATAGTTCACCTAGTAGATATCACTCTTTAATGTATCAAAGTAGTTCACCAACGTTAGGTGGAAAATGTTGACTCAGGTCGGTGACTACTGCGTACACCTTGTTCTCCTGAAGAAATGCCAAAGCAACTAATTTTTTTACACAACGTTATAAATGTGTGGTTTGACCATATAATGGAACCAGGCCTAGTTAAAACATTCACAAGATATACTGTCAAAAATGGAAGAGATGTCCCTTACTATTGGCACCCTTTGATTTTTCTCTCAATACTTTGTATTGCTTCTATCTCAAAGTCTGACATTACATAATTTACATATGGCGTTTATCCTATCACTTTCAGCATTTCATATATTCTCTGCCACATGAGAATGTAGAACCTTAAGGACTTACATGACTTCAAACAATTCACAAGATGAATGGACTTACAAAAGGCACCCCACTTTATGAATGCACAGATACTGTAAAATTGTTAGCACACCTACCCCTTAGTTAGAAATGTACCACCCATGAGCCAGATTGTAGAGTAATTTAGATTTACTAGGTTTTGTCAGTGGAAAGCATGGCCACTCTAGTCCATACGTCAGTTTTTTTTTTTTTTTTTTTGCATAAAATATCCTTGCTTTATGGGAAACTCCAAAGCATCAGTTAATATAAGAGTTAACGTTTCCACTCCCTCACCATGTAGGTTATGTTTGCAGATCCAATTAATGGCCAGGAGAATTGATCTTCAGGATTACATAGGTGTGCTTGCCTCCAATGAAGTGAACTACATTACCTTGTCCGTTACTAACATGGGGTATCCATTGATAAATGCACTCTCACTCTGAGATCAGCACAAGATTTGTACTTTTCCACCTTAGCAGGATTAGGTAGATGGTGGTGTCTTCTAGACTTCTGCCCCCTTTATATATGTGGCAGTAATAACCCTACCATTATATTTCTCCTTGTGCTTAAGTCATCAGGCCCAGTGCTTACAGTCACATGTGTACATGTGCTTAAGTCACCAGGCATAGTGCTTACAGTCAGTTACATGTGTAAACATGCTTAAGTCACCAGGCCCAGTGCTTATAATTAGTTACATGTGTATATGTGCTTAAGTCACCAGGCCCAGTGTTTACAGTCACGTGTGTACATGTGCTTACGTCACCAGGCCTAGTGCTTACAGTCAGTTACATGTGTACACATGCTTAAGTCACCAGGCCCAGTGTTTACAGTCAGTTACATATGCACATGCAAATATGTCCGGCAATTACACTGACAAATACATCCATCTATAATTAAAGACGGGGATCCTTTTTGAGACTGCACTGTTCTGTATATCTCTCCTATACTTACCAGACTGCTATCATCAATGCTGTGACCCACCATACCATCTGCTCTTTTAGCAGATGTACAAGATAAATAGTACAATCACAACTATTATCCTGATGGGTGAGGTTTTCATTAAGTGTCACTATCATCTTTTCTGGCATTTTGACATTAATATTTTAAGTCTGCATGTCCTCCCTGTAATCGCGTGGGTGTCCTCCATGTGCTCTGGTTTCCTCCCACATCCCAAAGACATGCTTTAGGTGGATTGGACACTCTAAATTGGCCCTAGGCGTGACTGTGTGCATGTGTGTGCCTTCTGCGGAAGGTTGGGCGCTGGGTGGGCAATTCGACACCGTAAAACTCCACTGCCAATAATGAGCAGACTGGTGATCCACTTTGGCGACCCCTAACTGGGAAAAGCCAAAAGGAGAAGAATTTTAAGTATATGCAAAAGGTAGCAAACAACAGATATTACAAAAAGACCTTATGTAGTTGTGTGGGACATGTAAGCTGGTTTGAGTCACTGTCAGTTTCCTTGAGAGGTAAATGTGCATTTTGTTCTCTACCAATATATTTGAGGGATTGCTTTCTGTCTATTCATTTGTACTATGTTCTCTTGTATAATATATAAATATTAGTTGGTTTATGAAGTCTGCATGGGTAGTTCCTCATTGTGAGCTTCGACTATGTGCAAAGTTGGCATTTTCCTGGTTTAGCATTATTTTTCCGCATTCATCATTTCAGCCCTTCAGTACTTCAACCTTTTGAAGATATTCTCCGTCCTATCACACTAACTAATTGAATATACCAAGCAAGCAATAATGCCCAATAGGGAGGACATTATTAGGTAAATAACAGCCCACCCAGGGGATCTGTGAGACCAAACTCCACAGCTGGAAGGCCTTATCATCCCTGAAAGGGCTACCATTTCCCTTACTGCACTTAGATAAAGGGCTGTTTGTTAAATTGTTTTGTATATCTTTTTTTTTTGGTTTCATTTGCTTTTTAATTGGGATATATATATATATATGTATATATATATAGATATATATATATATATATATATATATATATATATATATATATATATATATATATATATATCTATATATGATTCAGGACTATTGAACAAAGTTCAATAGTCCGAATCCAATCAAACAAACTTTAAAAGCACTTTCAATGAAAAAGCACTTTCGTTACAGTGCGTAAAAAAATAAATAAATAATAAATCTACTTTTATGCAGAGGGCAAGCCCCCCTGCATCCCCCACTTTAATATTCTCACTCCGAGGTCACACTATAGTGGGGAAAAGGGAATCTTCCCTTATCTGCACCATAGTACGACTGGCACTACACACAAACTTACGTGAAAGTGTTGCTTCGATGAACAGCAATTTCGGGCAAGTGTGTTCGCCGATCAAGGATTCGGTGAAAAATGCAGTCGGGGATCTGTACGGATCCCATATATATATATATATATATATATATATATATATATATATATATATATATATATATATCCCCGGGATTCATGAAGCTCAGCGCAAGGCCGGCGTAAGGGTTGCGCCAGCCGTGCAGCGTATATATGGAGTAGTTGCGCCATATGCATATTAATGAAGGCGCACAGCTGCCACAGCCACGTGCATAGGAAATGTGCGTGAGTGCATGGGGCGTATCGAAGTTGCGCATGGAGGCATGTCAATGTCGGATGTCGATGAGCAACCTAAACTGCTGAATATTATATTCCACCTGCAATAGTAATCGCACCTATTAGTGTCCATGGATACTGAAATGTATGCAAAGCATGAAGAAGCAAGCACAAATGCACGGCAGGGAATAACGGGTCCCTACTCTTGAACAAATGATATGAAAACCATGTGCCTGTAGTCCAATGTAGTGTTGATAGCTATACCATGTGGAAGTGAAACGTATCATATGTTAGCGCGCTACCAGTAGGTACGTCCAGCCAACTGGAGAGGGTAACCAGCTGACCCATAATGTGAGGGAGGGTACATAGCTGTGCAGATGTGTCCATAACAAAATACACGAGGAGAAATGTAGATATATGTAGTGACCGTATGTCCGAATCACATCCCACAAGTCATGTAATAGTCACATACAAAAGGTATGTCCGTATTTCACATACCAAATGTGATAGGAAACAGAATACACATGTAAACGAAACAGAAGGAGTATATAAACAGCTACAACAATAAGGACACATGTAGGCTGAAAGGAAAAGTATGATCCGTACCGTCGACTAAGATTACCACCTGTCCCACTTTGTGAGTGACAGTCCCTCTGTCGGCAGATGTGTCCTGACACAAATTTGTAAAAATGGCAAATGTCCAGAGATTATAGGACATAATTATTCCTTAGACATCATGTAATAGTTGCAATAAACAGTATTTCTCTGTATGTATATTACGTAAATGTCATAAGAAACAGAATAAGACACTGAAATGCTACAAGAATAAGCTTAGATATAGGCAAGAATTGTAAGTTCTATCTCCTGAACTGACCATGGGTATGTGTCGGCCTGTAAAATGTGCTGTGTTCACCGCAAATGTCACACTGTGGCCAATTGAAAGGGTGGAAACACAACCGTCGACTGTGGGGAGGCATTGTCCACAACGGTCGGATATGTGTAAGGAATAGCTTGGACATAGGAAAAGGTGCCATCCTACCAATGAGTACAACAGGCTGGAAAAATCCAGAAGTCAGCGGTATAATCCGAACTTGTATGTGACACAGTCGAATGGGTAGTACCCAGGTATACCAACCAAGTAATGAAAGTGAAGTATGGGCGTGTACCTATGTGCGTGAGGTATAGCATGTGGAAAGCAAACATGGCAGGGTAGTCCATACAACCATAAAGGTACCTGACACATGTAGGGTAGTCAATTTGTTACTCTGGCCGTGTCATGGACCAACAACCAAAGTGGTGATCTATGGGGTGTGAGGAATTTGTGTGTGAGGGGTGGGTGGGTAATGGTAAAATCCTCAAAGGTGATACTGTGTCGTATGCAGAAAAGGTGAACTGGAGGTGTACGAGGGAGCAGCGGGTGAAGTAGAAAGAAACAAAAACACATGTAGAAACAGCTGCAAGACAAGCAGACAGGCCATAGTGTAGAACACAATCCCACAAACATATGAATAAGGAAATGTGCGATACAAATGTATAGATATGTCACCGTCACATACCCACAGATTGGTCCTGATGGAACTGGCCATAACAAATGCAACACACCTGGATGCATAATGGCCTACTCAGCATACCCTCCACATCACACAACCCGCCTCCATACCAGAATGTCCACCAAATCCAGCCGTACTTGGCCTACTGGTTCGTTGCAGACACAGCTGCACACAGTGACCCCTACACATATGTAGTAGGTATTGTCACCCTAGGTAGTGTCAGGATTGCAAACCATGTATCCCCTGATTGTAAAACCCCCTGCACATTTTCATAAAGCCACAAAAATCTTCGGTATCTGACTTGTTTTGATCTTGTCCAATTTTTGGGATATCCCTCATGGGATAACTAACCTGTGTAAATAGTAGAATGGGTATGACGACATGATGTCCAATCCTGTAGATATCTGGACACAAGTCAGAACGTGCAGTAGAGGTCCATGACACTGTCCAGCCCTAAGTGGTCATGCATAACCTACTACCCAGGATAAAACACCTTCCCATGATGCACGTGTCCCGACACGAATAGGAGGGAGAATATATTGCACACATTCGCATAATGGAAAATGGCATGAGGGTGAGGAAGACACTGACGTAAACAGGATAACCTTGATCAAGTGTGAGGGACACTTACTGTGTGCAGGCGTGACCGACAATACCTGTCAACCTGTGTGAGCAAGATATCTGGACAGAGCCGTAAATACAAGTGAGACAAAAGTCCAAAAGCAGGGACAATTTGTAAAGATAGCTCTTAGAAACATAGAAATATGATAGAATAACAGTTTGCACATTGGCATTAATGTCCGGAGTATGAAGTCTGAAACCCAACTGTCTGTCAGCACGTTCCGACTTCAGTCTTTAATGATGAGCTACTGCTGTGCCAGAACACAACAGCATATTACAGAGGTCCGTACCATACCACTCAACTGTCCAGATATTCACAGAATGACCAGAGTTTTGCCTCATATTGTTGTGTGCCTCCGACAATCTGCACCTGTCTGGTAAATAGCTGAAGATTGACGTCACTAAATAATGAGAAATATTTTGAGTGTAAGACTCCACATCCTTCAAAAAAGTCATGCTAATGCAAAACCTAGTATTCTATCAACGTTCTAAGCTTGTAAGAGCAATAGTTAAAATCTGCCCCTATTTGTCCCCCATCATGTTAGGCTTTGTCCAGATTTTTTGCTCTAGGAGGTTGAGAGGTATGATCAGAAACAGATACATGTCTGAGGAAACAGCATTATCGACTGCAAGATAACTCAGAAGGTATGAAAAGCGCTGCAGTAGGAAGTTCAGTATTGGCCGCAGGTATGTGCTGACATGTCAAATGACACAGCAGTCTACATGAAGTACCTATAGGGCTGTCACCTTTACAAATGATGACAGTGGGACATACCCACAGCCATGCATACACCACAAATAGACATAGCACACATCAAAGCCTAGGCCATGATACACGAAGCCTCCGGCGTGTATGAGTAGAGTGAGAGTACAGCAAGGAAAGGTGTCTGCCAAACTATTCAGCAAACTCCTGCAGGGGTGTGCAAGACCGCCCGTAACACAAACGTTGAACAGACAATGTTGGGATTTGCAACATACCCCATTTGTATGTGAAAACTATGCAAATGATGTAAATATGCGATACATGAAACAGTAAGCTGTCCATGCAAGAGCAGAGTTATGTGCAGAAATGTACCTGGATGTTAGGTGACTAACATTCTGCACGTTGCTAAACGGAGCAATGACAGCTGCAAATGCAGTATGAATACAGTTGAAGAAGCATGCCAATGTCCAAATCTAAGGCCAGTGGCATTATTGTCCATTGGATATCAATAAAATTAGAAGTTATGTACTTACCATAACGTTCCATCTGAGTAGGTGTATTCATTTGTCTGCAACCTGTGGGTATGGATCCGATATCGGATCCGAACCGGCATGGTTTATCCAGCTATGGATCCGCGCTCCTAGTTCCTCCCCTCACCCATAATGCCCTGCTCTCCCTAGATGACCTCAGATTGAGTTTGCCCTGTATCAAATACCCTAATCAAAGGGTAACACATTCTATGCAGGAACTGACAAGGCCAGGGGGATAGGAGGGCGGGATGGTTGCAGACAAATGAATACACCTACTCAGATGGAATGTTATGGTAAGTACATAACTTCTAAATCTGAAGTAGGAGATTCATTTGTCAGCAACCTGTGGGACAGAGTCCCCTAGCTACCTGAATCTTGTGGCCATCATGGAAGGATATTCCGGAGCACCGCTGAGCCAAAGGATGCTCTACCTCTAGACGTGATATCCAGCTTGTAATGAGAAAAAAAGGTATGAGATGAAGCCCAAGTGGCCGCTGAACAAATGTCATCCAGAGGTATCCTAGCCTTAAATGCTGCTGAGGTAGAAACAGACCGGGTTGAATGAGCATGAACTCCGTCCGGTGCAGGCCTCCCAGAAGCTTGGTAAGCTAATAGAATACACTGGGAAATCCATCGTGACAAGGAGACTTTGGAAATTGGTTTACCCAGATTGAATTTGGCAAAGGAAAACCGAACAACTGATCGGATTGCCTGTGACCAGCTGTCCTGTTAAGATAAAACGAAGCTGCCTGTGAACATCCAATGAATGCAGCTTGTACCGCCTTTGTTCTGATAATTAGGAAAGAAAACAGGAGGTTGATGACTGATTAATGTTTGCTCAAGCTACCTTAGGAAGAAAAGAGGGATTGATCCTGAGGTACACACGGTCCGGATGGAAGATCAAGTAAGGCGGCTTTATGGAAAGGGCTTGAAGTTCCAAAACTCTTTTGGCTGAAGTAATGGCCACTAAAAATGCAGTCTTAAGAGATAAGAATTTTAGATCTACAGTGGCCGCAGGCTCAAAGGGGGGAGCGGTCAAGGCCTGAAGAACCAAGGAAAGATCCCATGCTGGAACCGCCTGTTTGACAGGGGGTCTAAGCAGAAAGGTGCTTTTTAGGAAGATTTTACATAACTTGGCAGACATAAGAGGCCCAGAGTCATGACCAACATGATAATGAGAAATGGCCGCTAGCTGAACTTTGACCATAGAACTACTGGCACCATCATTAAAAAGAGTGGTAAGGAAATCTAGGACCACGGGAAGAGGTACCGCGGAAGGATTCAGACCTTGCCGCTCTGCCCAAATGGAGAATCGCTTCCATTTACTGCGGTAAGTTTTTCTGGTAGAGGGTTTATGCGTCACTACCAGGATAGCCTTAACGGGAGATGAAATACCGGGAGTCCTGATTAGGAGTGGAACTGGAGCAGCCAAGCAGTCAGCTTCAGGTTGTCCAGGTTCGGAGATGGTAGGTTCGATGGGTGTATTATCAGATCCGGGATGGGATCTAGAATCCAAGGTGGATTCACAGAGTGAGACCCAGGTGGAACCAGATCTGCCGAGGCCATAATGGGGCTATGAGGATCATTCTGCACTCCAACCGAGAGGCTTTCTGAAGAACCTAGAGCATCAGAGGTAGAGGGGGGTATGTGTACAGAAGACCGGGAGGCCAAGCATGCACCAGAGAGTCCCTCGGGAATCCCCTGAGGAGGGATTAGAGCTAAAAACTGTCGACTTGGTGTTTAAGGGAGAAGCAAAGAGATCGCAACAAGGAGTTCCCCACCATGCGAAGATACGTTTCGCTACTTGAGCATTGAGAGACCACTCATACGGGGAGAGAATGGTGCGACTGAGCTTGTCCGCAAGGATGTTGGACCGACCCAGAATATGCGTTGCGATGAGAAAGCAGTTGGTGGAGATCGCCCATTCCCACACTCTCATGGCTTCCCGACATAAAGGGTAAGACCTGGTTCCCCCCTGTTTGTTGATGTACCAGACCACTGACATGTTGTCTGATTGAATCGCAATTGTTCCCAGGGGAAGAAAGCCCTGCAGTGCTTGCAACGCCAAGAGCACGGCCCTCATCTCCAGAACATTGATATGCAGGGAGGTCTCTGAGTCGTTCCACGTGCCTTGGACCGTCTGGGTCTCGAAAATGCCCCCACCCAAGGCGAGATGCGTCCGTGGTCACTGTGGCAAGGGGGGAAGATGCACAAAAGGGGCGGCCTCCTTGGAGATCCTTTGAATGGAGCCACCACAAAAGAGACCGCTTGCAAGCCTTGCTGATTGCAATGGGGTGATGCAGGGGAAGAGAAAGGTAAGACCATTGTACTTGAAGTGTCCACTGAAGTACCTGCATGTTCAGGCGGGCGAGTGGGAGAAGAGAAATCGCTGCCGCTATGGACCCTAGTGCCCTCAGGACCAATTCCGCCATTGGTGACTCCATAGTCAGACACACTGACGTCCCGCTCACCAGACTGAGTAAGGAGA
>NC_056736.1:515112825-515131637 GCF_019279795.1 Protopterus annectens
ATTTTGGTTTAAAAACCCGGGGTTACCGGTTTTAATATAAAAAAATCCCCCTGTGGTGTTATCAACAATATTTGACTCAATTGTGTTAACTTACTATGTATTTTGTCAATAATTCTTCATTAATGGATTTGTAAAAAGTTTGTGAAATTATGCCTCACCCGTAAATTCCATCAGGTGTCAGTTATAGGTTCCATCTTGGTCGAAATTTCCATCCATGACAATTGCCTACTGGACACTAGTATAGGCTATACACATTCCACACCTACATTTAGCATTCTCCGGTGTATAGTTTGCATTATTAGCGGAGAGTAAGGCAGGTGCTACGCACACATCCTCCCGCGGGCGGGAGAAAGGATTGCCTGGCAACAACACCAAGCACAGAGTCTACATACCCAGAATCCCTTGACTGCAACAATTGACAGTACCTATTACACATCCGTCATGTGTGCGGGACTGTGATGTGGACGCAGTTCTATGGACCTGGTACCCTGGGTATTTCTGTGCATCTGTGCTGCATTACATGGACAGCTATCAGCAACATTAAACACGCTTTGGTGCATATGTACCTGTGACTACAATGAGTTCAGTTAGTTGATTAAATAAGGCGGCATTCCTGTCTTTAGACAAATTTTTGGGTCCTACAATGGACACCACTGTGCATATGTAAAGTGTAGAGCTTGTCGGACTGTGTCCTTGTGAGCACTGGGTTTCACTGATACTGTGTGTTCAGGAATCGCGGATGTCTGTTTGACCACCCATTCCACATGGTGCTACATAACCAGGTGATTTAGTACTGTGGACAAATGACATACATCCAAAGATGCTGGTTAGCAAATGCTCCATATAAACCGCAGACGTCCCAATGGGACATATCCGCCACTGTATTTCCAATATAACACCACCGGAACATGTTGATTACCTATGTATTCATTTAACCATGTTGTCTTCATAGGTGGGAATGCCATAGTTTACATATCCTACTTGACGCTGTGTGTGTGCCATTAGTATGTGTTCCACAGGTCGCACATCTGTTCCGCTGTATGGTAGCGGGTGCTCCTCAGTCTGTTGCTGGCAGATTGAGTGCTGTGTACGCCGGTGTTGGCACCGCGGTCCGGCTTTGTATGTGGAATGTCAACTGTAGTCCCTATGTGTATTTCCTGTGTTATGCCTTACCCCGGCTATGTTATTTATCCCGGTTTGTAGTTGTTGGGTGCCATCCTGGCCATACGGTGTCCATCCATGACAATTGCCTACTGGACACTAGTATAGGGCTGTACACATTCCACACCTATATTTAGCATTCTCCGGAGTATGGTTTGCATTATTAGCGGAGAGTAAGGCAGGTGCTATGCACACATCCTCCCACGGGCGGAGAAAGGATTGCCTGCGAACAACACCGAGCACAGAGTCTACATACCCAGAATCCCTTGACTGCAACAATTGACAGTACCCATTACACATCCGTCATGTGTGCGGGACTGTGATGTGGACGCAGTTCTATGGACCCGTACCCTGGTATTTCTGTGCATCTGTGCTGCATTACATGGACAGCTATCAGCAACATTAAACACGCTATGTGCATATGTGTACCTGTGACGACAATGAGTTCAGTTAAGTGATGAAAGAAGGCGGCATTCCTGTCTTTAGACAAAATTTTGGGTCCTACAATGGACACCACTGTGCATATGTAAAGTTTAGAGCTTGTCGGACTGTGTCCTTGTGAGCAGTGGGTTTCACTGATACTGTGTGTTCAGCAATCGCGGATGTCTGTTGGACTACCCATTCCACATGGTGCTACATAACCAGGTGATCTAGTACTGTGGACAAATGACATACATCCAAAGATGCTGGTTAGCAACTGCTTCATATAAACCGCAGACATCCCAATGGGACATATCCGTCACTGTATTTCCAATATAACACCACCGAACATGTTGATTACCTATGTATTCATTTAACCATGTTGTCTTCATAGGTGGGAATGCCATAGTTTACATATCCTACGTGACGTGTGTGTGCCATTAGTATGTGTTCCACAGGTCGCACATCTGTTCCGCTGTATGGTAGCGGGTGCTCCTCAGTCTGTTGCTGGCAGATTGAGTGCTGTGTACGCCGGTGTTGGCACAGCGGTCCGACTTTGTATGTGGAATGTCAACTGCAGTCCCTATGTGTATTTCCTGTGTTATGCCTTACCGCGGCTGTGTAATTTACCCGGGTTTGCGGTTGTGGGTGGCATCTTGGGCATACGGTTGTCCATCCATGACAATTGCCTACTGGACACTAGTATACGGCTGTACACATTTCACACCTGCATTTAGCATTCTCCAGTGGATGGTTTGCATCATTAGCGGATAGTATGGCAGGTGCTACACACACATCCCTCCCACAGGGCGGGACAAAGGATTGGCTGCGAAGCAACACCGGCCCAGAGTCTACATACCCAGAATCCCTTGACTGCAACAATCAACAGTACCCATTACACATCCTTCATGTGTGCAGGACTGTGATGTGTACGCAGTTCTATGGACCCGGTACCCTGGGTATGTCTGTGCATCTGTGCTGCATTACATGGACAGCTATCATCAACATTGAACACGCTTGCAGTGCATATGTGTACCTGTGACGACAATGGGTTCAGGTACGTATTGAAAGAAGACGTGAATCTGGTGTGATGTCAATTTTTGGGTCCGACAATGGACACCACTGTGCATATTTAAAGTGTAGAGCTTGTCGGACTGTGTCCTTGTGAGCAGTGGGATTCACTGATGCTGTGTGTTCAGCAATCGTGGATGTGTGCTTGACTACCCATACTGTGTTGTGCTACAGGAACCATGTCTTCCGACACCAGAAACCAATGCTATACATCCAATGTTGCAGGTTAACAACCACTTTCATACCATACCCAGAGGTCACGATTGGGAGGTATTGCCACTTTATTATCGGAACAACACACCCAGACTGTGTACATCATGGGAACTTTAGGCCAGTCTTACCGGCCATTTCCAATTGTAATTAGCAGACACATGTCAATACATGTATGATAACACATATTGTCATGCAGAAGTTGATCTATGTTATTTGGACATTGGCTTCTGCTTTTGGCATCCGTTGCTGTGAGTGTTGCCAGTTACCATACACATTGCTTGCTCAGAGGCAGACTACACAATTCTGCGCACTACTGTGGTCTCCTTTAAGGACCCTGAGCCAGTGGTCGATGGTACGGCAGCCACTGCATCAATCACATTTGCCATCTACCAGTACCTACAGGACTGCATGAGCCAGTCATTCACTTACCCAACTGTGGTTCACTGTACCAATGCCAAGCATCCAGTGTGGTGTACCCCAGCCATACACAAAATGTACAACACGAGGAGGTGGCTACTACAAGGTGGAGCAGACACCTTGTGAGGTATGACACCCTTGGTCATCATATGTGTAGACTTACACACTGTCATGAAATAGTCCAGGGCACATTCCACAGATATACCTACATGGACCTGGCTAACAATCATACCACCTTCAGTTGCTATGTTGGACACCTGGGAGCTCACTCCCACATATGCTCTGACTGGGTTCACATAGAGGTGGGGTTTACTCAACATACACACATTGCCAACATACAGGCTGACAAGTCCAGTGAGGACATCTCCACACCCTCCCCCACACATGAGGAGATGTGTGTACCAGTGGTTTGTGGTCACCAAATGTTCTGTGACACACAGGTGGGACATGCTCTCTCCAGGGTAGTGGACATAGCATCCATGAGACCAGCTGGTGACCCCGCTGTGTACTCCACTATCTCGGTTATGAATTGGACCCACGGTTAGGACAGCTATTTCTTTGTAGCCTCACCTCAGGTAGGGTACCCAGGTTGTGTCACATGGCAACTGTAGTCCCACGTCACAAGGCCAATACCTCCACTGAGGCTGGTTATTACTGTCCCATTACCCTGAGGAGACCTATCTGCAAAGACATGGGGAGGGATCATACTGTGGCTCGTACATGACTGCATAGGGGACATACTTACTTTGCCTCACACACGGTTTGTCTTGTTCAGGAGCGGTTCATGCCTTTAAAGCATGGTTGACATTTTCGACAGTCGCCGAGGCCACTGATGGGGGTGTTGCAGTTCATACAGCCTACCTCGACCTGGCAAAGCCCTTCATCACATTACACAACTCAGGTATCATTGATAAACCCATTGGCTGATGTGAACACGCACATCACAGAATGTGTTGTAAACTGTCTATGTGACACAACCCACACGGTCATAGTTGCTGGCAGCATATCAGACCTACTGCCTGTCACAAGTGGTGTCCCATGGGGCCCTTCCATGTCTGCACTCCTGTCATACACCTACATTTTCACGGTACAGGCACACACAGGGGTGCTATGGGCAACAGTGTTTGTAGATGACTGCAAAACAGGTGCCATAGTGGGACAGACATCTGACACAGATATCCTTCAAGGGCCTCCCAGGTATGCATATCTGCTGTCAGGGACATGTCCCACAGCTAAATGCAACGCCATGCAACATCATACCTGTGGAGAACTACTAGGTCACCCCTGTCCATCATATAGGTGGCTGTCCACTCAGCACAGGGTGATTACCAGGAATCAGGGGACAGTGTTTGACGGTCACCATTCATTCCACACACACGCTGTTATCGTGGTTGTGTGGGTCTTCTACATTGCCCACCTGTTGGTGCAGGGATTCACATCTACATCAGGCTAGGTCATTGTCTCCTTGTACCCATTACGTGTTACACCTATGATCTACTACATTGCCCCATTCAGACTGTATCTGACCATACACCTACAGCAGCTGGGAAGCCCACATAGGTTGATTGTTGTACAGATGCAGGATGACACCATTTTGTGTAATGCTGCCCCACATGTAGGACCCCTGCCACATCACGTCACATACCTGCTGTTTAGTGTTGACCTGTGCCTGACATACAAGGCCATGTCAACCCATATGTCATGTGTATGCTTCACCTACTGTATCCGCATCCCTCAGAATCACTAGGCAGGTGACATTTACCTTGTCACGGTCATTCATGGGATGTGTTTGGGTGACACATATATCACCCAGACACTCATTATGCTGTGGATGTACATCACAGTACATGTGAGACAGACATCCTTCCTAGCCTTGTTCGCAGCTATGTTGTCCATTGGATGGAGAATTGCAGGTATAGGCCAGGGATTACATCATTATCACTGCTTGACGGAGATACAGCAATATCATGGGTATTTCATCTGAAGCACAGAAGGTTGGCAAAGTCATCCTAACTATGGTGTAGTATTATGGCTGGGCCTGGGACGATGGCCTACCCTGTACCTATGGACGGTGAACCTATATTCATAGTTTGTCACATGTACAATTGTTCATCCACTATACTCTTTCGCCACTGTATATTTCTGTGGCACATGATTGTCCTCTGTATTACATGCAGGTATGCTGTGTACGGTGCACATACGTCACAGTTGATGACAGTGTATCTGTGTCCCTAACACTGTGATACTGAGGACTACCACACATCCTTCACAGCATTACATGCATATGTCCATTCTATTCTTCTTTGGGCTATGGGGTGTTAAGGCAAACATTACTCAAGTCCCTGTTTGTGCATGCTTCATGTTGGTGTTTGACCAGGCTCCGCTGCAGTCATGTGTTGGACAGTAGTGTGTCTGTGTGTTTGCCATGTGTTTTATTGCCAGTACTTCTGTGGGAGGTGTAGTTGGCACATGTTCCTCTTTGCAGGGACACCCATCCTGGGGTTTGTGTCATGCATCTGCACTTGGCACGCGCCATATGTCCTGTACTATTCCCACAGTCGTATGCCTTCATGCACTACTACTGCGTGTTACTGGCTGTGTGTATGTGGTACACATGGACATTGTGATGTTTGGCTTGACCTATTCCCATGCTAGAACGTAAACATCTGTCAATTAAGTCTTTTAAATCAAACTGTAACACTCATTCGTATTTTCAAAATGACACTCAGTAACACAGGAAGCTGGGATTAATAACATTTTACTACTGTGCAGCAGGAGGCAAAGGAGTATGCAGTAAAAGTTTAGACATTTGTTCAACTCTATACATGTTACATCTGTATGAGCATTCTGTATACTATCATCTTTGCACACATTAATGATGTGGCCAGTCACAAGGCATTTACATTGCTAGAGTACAGAACATTGTATTCCTACAACAGTGCTCAGGTAATGCTTATTACATGTTTTCCCATGAGGATAGCCCAACCTTGCAGCCACATATTCAGTTAGACTGTACTTTGGTAAATTCTGCTCTGTCACGGTTCCAACACTGTTCATATCCAGTCCTCACTCCGTGTCCTACTAGGTTCCTGTGTCTCTCTGCTGAGCAGCTGTACTCTGTGTTACAGCTCACAAGCCTATCCTCCTCAGTGGAAGGATGACAGATATACCTGTACATACATGTATTATTCTGTAACCGAGCAGATGAGTAATGCTGACTGACATACACCTGCTGCACTGGTTACTGCTAGGTTAGGTTCAATCACACTGCAGCTACACTACAAGCAATTACATGCATGAGAAGCTGTACTGCTATATTGTCAGGTAGAATAATATGCATTATACACTATTTGCTTCTAAAGTTGCACGTCATATCTATGTTTAAATATGTATTTTGCTAACATTCTCCCTCCTTTGATTGCTTCTACTCTATCCAGAAACATATACAACATTATTTCATTCCCTAGCGCCTTCCTCTGTGGAACGCTTAACTAGGCAAGTAATTTGATGTACATTGCAAGTAGGATTGCATTTTCTATTGACAAATACCACTACAGGTCTTGATACATAGTCTCGGTACAGGTATGTCGCCAGAGTCCCTGACTAATACTTACATGCACAGTATCCCGCACTAGACACATGCTCCCAATGTGAGCAGAACAACACAAATGGCAATCATGATATTCAGTATGACTGACCCCATCCACCCAATGGTTTGTGGAAATGGTTCGCAAGTGGGTTTGGGCCTGGTTCCGCCATGGATGACACCTGCCATATTACCTGTAGGTGGGCGTTGCTTTTGGTCTCTTCATGTGGTAGTTGGACACAGCGATCTTCTTCAGTAAGCGCGCACGCATTCAATTCTCAGCGCCACGGTGCAGTCGTGCACTATTACATTTTGTGACACAACAGTTCTCATTGCATCCAGTTCATCAGTCACATGTTCAGGTGCGGGAAGTCACATTCATCCTTCCTCCGACAGGTTTTGATAACTTCCTCTGTTCCCTGATTGATTTCACTACTCCAGAAGCTGGGGTGTTCCAGCTCAGGTTGTGACGCTGTCACTGAAGTCCATATGAATCGATATTCCTTTATCTCTTGCAGAAGACTGACATGTCAGAACAGCTTCCATTTCACCCACTGGATTAGTAGGTTTCTCGACTGTGTTCCCAGTTCTTCGAGCTATATGTGTTATAGTTTGTTTCGCACCCACAGGCAATTGTCCAGTATGTCATGTGACTGGAGCCAGATAACCCAAATAACAACTGCCGGACCAATTCCCAGGTAACCATTGATATGCTTATTTCCCACAAACAACATAACAATATTCTACTTTATTACTGATGCAGGTTACCTCTGCATGTAACAAATTCCTGTCTCTAACAGAGGACTGTTTATACAATTCAGGATGTTTCTGCACATCCTTCAACATTGTTCTCATGATGTTTCAATACAAATTAGGGATGGTGCTACAAGTAGTACTGTGATCTTTGGCTGTTATATGACATTCATAAGACACAGTTATGTTACAAATACTCCCACCAACTGAAACTGTATCATGTTTATGATAACATACAATTCCTTTTTGTGTAACAGGTAAGTACATTGCCACGTTGTCCTGTGATCTCACAGAACCTGTATCAAAGTGTAGATATTCACAAGTCTCAATCTATCCCCAAGGGGACAACATGCATCGGAAGTCCTCCATATGATGTAGGTATGGCAGTACAAACACAGCAATTTAATGTGTTCCTAGTCTCTATATGCACACGCATCATGCCTAGGTATCTGTTGAAGTGTGGAAGACACTCTGTGGCCAGTTCATCACGTATCAGTATTTGTATCCGTGGAGTTATATGCAGGTAATGTCCCGGAAATTGTAACGTAAACACAAACATGGTTAATAGGTGTATAATCATTAGGACAGCAAACATAAATGTCTTTGGGGTTGCTTTGTATTGTTATACAGTCTTCGCCGGGTGATTCGGTCTCTTTGGTATATCAGCTACAAGATGTCAATCAGACTTGATATCCTTTACCAGTTTGAGAAATGTGAGGTGGACCCAGGACGACCTCTCTGCAAACTTTACTGCGGTAGGCGATGACAACAGTACCCGGTACAGACATTCGCACTGTCCACTTGGCAATAATGTTCTTTGGATAACAGTGACATACACACAGGATACTGGTGTCAGCTATGCTTCCGTCTTCGTTTGCTCTTATCTGTAACAGACTTTAACTGAAGAACAGTGTTACTAGTTAACAATCCTCTCATGTCACCTACTACTGGGTCATCGACCTCCGCTCTGCAGGCATGACAGCTTTCCACTCTGGCACATGATATGCCATTCCACATACTACTTCAAGTGGGTGCAGCACTTTACATTTGGAACTGTTGTCATGCTCAGCAATGCTAGAGGTAGACAGCTCATGTAACTCGCCTGGATGTCACCCACCAAACTCCTCTACTTATTTCTCGATCCCATTCTACGGCGCCAGCAGTCGTGTTGAGTGTGGCTTGTACATGCAATTGCCATTCACGGTAATACGAAGCAATCCCCCAGGTAGCGTGATTGTCTGGTTAACTACATGTGTTCTATTGTCACTGTAGCTTCTTTACAGCATGCCAGATCTGGGATACTTAATTTTACTGGCACCTTTGCCACTGCTGCTGCATCCGGATTAATGGTTGGGAATGCTTCTACCCATTTTGATTATATATATGTGTAATCGCTAAACAGTATTTGTTCCCTTCACATTTATGCAGATGTATGAACTCCATACAAATAGTACGGAACGGTTATGGTGGTGTAGGTAAACTCACTCCCTTCGGTTTAAATACTCCCTGTGCATGATATCTACGGCAAACGTGACACGCTGCTCATGAGGTTTGTATGTGGTTCGTAATTCAGTATGTTAGGCGTATTCTGTTAACCAAATGTACCATCCCCCCTGTTGAGACATGTCTCTACCCATGGCTCCACAAAGCCGCATATCTGAATATATTAGACGTTAATATTGGCTTTCTCACTGTGGATATGTGCAGTCCGTGTTCAAGGATTGCTCCTCGCCATAACCACGTCGGCTTTTCTGCTTTCGTAGTTGCTGTTTGCATTGTTTGTACAGTTTCTACATCTAAACTGTCTGAGGTTTGTCATTCCTCATTCACACAGACACTTTCCAACTGTGACGCTGCTTGTTTTGCAGGTGCATGAGCTCATGCCTCAACTTTCCTACTGTTATCCTGTTGCTTTCTATGCCCTGCACATTTACAATTACCTACTTCAGTGGGTAACTGCATGTAGTCTAATGCATTCAGGTTCCTTAGTGCATGATTAATCGGGTTTACCGTGGATGTTATCATTCCCCTATTCTTCCACTGCTGCTCATAAACATGCACTGCACAGACAACAGAATGACTATCGGGACATATGTCCACACATCAGTTTTCCGCTACAGTACAAGCACGTGTTAAAGCTATCTATTCTGCTGCTTGAGCAGGCACGCTATGCTGCAGGGTTTGGCCGCCTACAATGGCATTATCAATAACTACTGCATAAACTACTTCATTCGCTCCTGTAGGACTCTGTCTACATGATCCGTACACATTAACTGTCACCTCTGCATCATCTAAGGGTATATCAGTGTTATCATGTCTGTGTGTAGTTATTTAATCCATTTCGTATAGGCAACTGTGTGGTGTGCCATACACAGGTGTCGGACGGACGCTGATAGGTTTAATGTTGTACAACGTTCAATCACCATGTGAGGTTGACTCAGTGGTATGGTCAAACATGACAAATGTCTAGCACGGGTCAGGAATGCTATCTTCTCTTGCAGCAGATTGATCGCAACTGCATGAGACATTCTCACAGTGAGAGGGTGGTCTAGTAACATTACGGCCGGGCCTGTACTGCCATGGGTGCTACAACAACTGCTCTGTACACAATGTGGCACTGACCATGCCACAGTGTCCAACTGCAATGAGTAGTCAGCTATTTAGCGTTGCTTACTTCCCTGCTGTTGCATCAAGACTGACACACATATCTCCGCTTACAATCTACGGTCTGACAACATGTGTTATGATTATTCACGAGACCTACTACAGCTGTTGAGGCTATCAATCGTTCTAGTCTGCAGAACGCTGTTTCTGCTACTGTAATCCGGTGTACTATGTGTTGTGCTGCCATAGGTGTATTAAAGGTTAAGGCAAACAATACAGCGGATTCCACAGCATTGTTTGGTATCCAGATTTAACAAGTGTTAGTCGGCCCAGACAGGACATCATTCCCTTCTTGTTAGTTGGCTTGGGTGCTTATTATATTGCTACCTTCCTATCGCGATGTGATGTTCTACCCTACTTGGATACCAGATATGCCAGGTAATTGACCTGTATTCTCTGTAGTTGCAATTTATGCTTGCTTACTTTATGTCCCTGTTCTGCTGATTATCTCAATAATGCTATTGTATCTTCCATACATTGCTGCTGGGTAGGGGCCGCAAGCAGAATATCATCCAAATAAAGTAGAACTTGACTGGCCCCGGTGGAGTTAACACCGAATGTAGCTAGCCATCCCCTGTGAGAATATCGTTGTACTTTCACAGTAGCCCCGCCGATAGCCGGGTATGGCTGTATCTGTCACCCTGACTGTACATGCAAAGCAATACGGACTATGTGGATGTATAGGTATTGCAAAGTAAGCATAGCTTATATGTACCACGGTAAGATACTTCTGTGGCATGTTCATAGCATTGAATATAGTGTGTGGGTCTGGCACCAACGCTACCCTAAGTATTCTTACATGATTTACAGCTTGTACATACTGTACCATCCGCCATTCCCTTTGGTTTCCGATCAGGAGATACAGGGTATTGCATGGTGAATAGCGATTACTTTGTGGATGGGGAATTCTCTATGACTTTGCAGATATCTTCTGGTGTCCACGGTCTATACGCCACGGGGTTGGATCCTGGCCTTCCTGTCCTGCATGAGGGTTCGGTACTTCAATTAATTGACAGATATCCTCACTCTGTTTTAGTACTGTGTTCTTACCGGTGTCCCTAGGTATGTTACGTGTTCGGGATGTGGTTTCAATAGCTTCTATTACATTTGTTCGTTGTGCTACCTCTGTTGCCACAGGATAACGTGTGGGGACTAGCCTGCCCTCCCGCTAATATCCTGGATGTGGTATCGGAGGTGGTAGGGGTTGTGGGGCTATCGGTACTACTGTATTATGATCTTCTCTGTGTACGATGATGCTTAGCCATTTGTAGTGTTCTATTCCCTTCGTACACTACCTCAGTCCACCGATGTGCATGACGGATACCCAATTGTCGCTGTTTTGTCGCCTGCACATCTTAGGGCTGCCACCTTTTCCAATGCACAATGTGGGACATTAGTGTTCGAACGTGTAATTTGCCTGGAAAATGCATACCCACGGCCAGTACATAGGACAGGAATCCACGCTCCGCCAGGAGAGCAACCAATTGTTGTAGCATTTCAGTTGCTTATTCTGTTTATTATTATATTTTGCTGTTCCACATACAAATTTACTGTTTTATGCTACCATTTTGATATATATCTGGGAAATGTTTGTCCTGAGATATCAGGACATTTGACATTTGTTCGGTTTGTTTACAGGACACGGCTGGCCAGAGAGGGACTATCCCTCTCAGGGTGGAACAGGTGTTTACCTTGGAACATATGCATCAAATTTTCAGGGATTACAATGTTTCAGTAACGATATTTTTGCGTAATATACCATCAATGTCATATTTATTACCCCATTTTGCTGTGTGACTCACATTATGTGCTCTCTGCGATTGCATATTCTTCACGCCGCCCGTCAAACGCGGATCACATGATCTGTTGCTTCAATAATCTCCCATATCCTCTACACGACTGCTACGCACTTTCTGTCATAACACGTGTGTCTCCTTCCCTGTATCCACTGTAGTGTCTACAATCACTATTTACTCTGCTGTGTGTTCCCTGACCTATGTTCAGATTTAACAGTATGTGGGTAGGTCTTCAATTCGATATCACTACTGTTAACAGAAACACAATGTAGTCTGGTCCCTGATCTACAATAGACACAAAAAGGCAGACACTCCTTACCTGGGCCTCCTGTTTAAGGCTGCACGCTTTTCTTCTTGGGATCCAGTTTTCCGCTTTTCAGCCACAGATCAGACAGTAAACAGCCTCTTTACACACAACAATTCAGTCGGAGGTCTTTTCATTCAAGAAGAACCATTTATGCATATTCTCCAGCTGCATATGTCTAACCAGCCATGCACTCTGACCTGTAGCTTACCAAGGGAATTCGGATTACAAGGATCACAATGTGAAATAAGTTGTTACAACCAGACTGTAGTTATCAGTAGGCTTTTCTAAGTGACAGCCGATAACACAGGAGGCTCGGTTCGAAAGTTTTAGTAGTGTACACAGGCAGGCTAAATAATATACAGTCCAAGTATGAGAGTTTTGTCTGACTCTATACAGTAAGCAGTTTCTTTATATAGTGTTTACAATCAGCTTTTGCCCACCTTACTGACGTGGTCGGTCACAGGGCATTTCCATCACTATGGTCCGCAATAGTCTATACATACGTGGGTGCTGGGGTCGTGCTTTTAAAATGTTTTCCCATGGGAATAACACAGCCTTGCAAGGCACCTTGTACATTACAGTATCCTTTTGTGATTGTAGCTGTTTCAAGGACCCTAGACTGTTACGATACAGTGGACAGTTAATTTCTTAATACGCTGCTTTGTCTCTCTGGTAAGGAGTTGTACTGCTATCTTCGATAGAGCTCACAAGGCCATCCTCCTCTGGGGAAGGAGTGCTGTTATGCATGTACATACATTTATTGTTCTGTAACCCAGCAAATAATTAATGATGACAGACATGAGCCTGCTGTACTGCTTACTGCCAGGTTCAGAATTCCATCACAGTACAGCTTAGCTTCACCAATTACATGCAGGCTTAGTTCTACTGCCATATTGTACGGTACAATTCAATGCATTATATAGTATTTCGAGTGTAAACTGGAACTTCATATGTGTTTCTATATATTTTACTTAACAACATCCATCCGCCATATGCATGTTGTTCCGCCCTTACCTAGACCGTGTGTATTTGTCCGACCAGCTACGCTTAATCTCCACATGTGATGTCCCAGCTTCCCCTTCTTTGCCTGTAGCACCCTGTTAGGACGTCCTGTTTGGTAGGCACCTGTTCCGCTATATGTGATCGACTTCACTGCATAGATAATCATCGATGCGGTGGTCCAACGACCGACTTGTCCACATGTGTACAGTTATGTGCACCGTGTCGATGCAAACCTAGATGGTTTGACGGGTACATACTACATGCGGATGTACACATTCTGCTGACACATTCACATGCAGCCATTTACATATCTGTACCTGCGTTGGGTTGGTGACATGTGGGTAATGATTTGCCCGCTGGCATTGACTAACACAAACATCTTACCACAGTTCAGGTATGCACATTGTGTGTGGTTGTATAGCTGCACACGGATGCTAGCAGGTTTGGGTGCAGAGGTATACATGGGTGGGACTGACATGTACAATGATGCTATTGTGTAGTACATCCGAATGCATGGGTTCTGATTCTGGATATTACACTTCATCATACACCATCCAGTGTATGCAACAGAGACGTTGCTGGGTGTGGGATATGTTGCTATGCACATGTTTGCCTGTGTTTGAGGTATCTTGCTTCCTTACTGTTGTTATGTCAGCACAGCTACCCGGCTATGTACTGTCACTACTGCTTGTGACCATTATGGTTGGCACCTTTTCCAATGCCCATAGTGGGGCATGTTATGTGGAAACTTCGAATTTGCAGGACTACACATACCCACGGCTAGTGCAGTTGACAGAACTTCACTTGTTTGCCATACTATGTTTATTCTGTAAGCATTTGGGTTCCTTATTTATGTTCTTATGCCATGTCTGTGTTTCATATAGTGATGTATATGTTTTATGCTACTATTACATGTATATTGCGGAATTTTCTTGACAGGGATCGGAGGTCATTTTCCATTTTACGATTGTTGCAGGGACACAACTGTCCAATCAGGGACTGTCCATGGCACATTCGGACAGCAGGTAACCCTGGTGACCATGGCCATGTCGCTACTGGGGTTTCCACCTTTTACAGTTTCCGATCTGGGATATTTCCGACTCACATCTGACTTTACAGGCCGACACATACAAACGGTCACTATATAGCATAGAACTTCACTTGTTTGCCTAAATAATAAGCTTATTGTTGTGGCAATTTGCTTGCTTATTCTGTTTCTTGTGTCATTTAGGTATTTCTGTTACAGAAATAACCAATTCATGCTACCATTACATTAAATACGGATATCATTGTGTCCTACAATCGTAGCACATCAGCCATTTCTAATACTTTTTTCGGGACACAACTGGCCATGGAGAGACTGCCACAACCAAAGTGGGACAGGTGGTGACCTTAGTCGCTGCTCCTATGTCGGTGCGGCGCGCTGACATGCGGCTGTACACCTTCTCTGAGTGTAAACACTGACGGTGCATTGCGGGATAACGCTGTCTTATGCGATCCTTTGCTCCTTGGACGGGTACACTTATGCCTTCGTGGCTTCTATTTGCTTCTCCGCTAATTTGGGACGGGACTATGTTGCATACTGTACGGCGCTTCATTCTGCACAGGACCTGGCTGCTGCCATTACTATTGTGGGCGGACCGTGGCTGTCAGCACATTAGGTTGCTCACCTCATGCCGGCTTAGACACGCCCAGACGATCCTACCTGGGCTCGCTCACGTACACTACGCACGTGTCTGTGATTCCGGTGCACTCTCATTAATATGTATATGGCGCTACTGCGCCGGCTATTCCATGCACCGCCGGCGCAGGCCTTATGCCGGCCTTGTGCCGAGCTTCATGAATCCCGGGGGTGGTTTAAATAATAATTTATGGCTACTGATACAGGATGTAAGACAATTTATACTAAATGAAGAGACAATGCAACCCACAGCTAGGCAGGAAGTACATAAATCCATAGAACACCTAACATTAAAAATAAACCAACCTACTACTGGAAGAGGACACCTATCATATATTTATAAAATAAACAAGAAAATAAAAATCTACCATAAAGGAAACTTACAGGATTACTATAGATCAATTAATGGTCATATACCAAATTATGGAGACAAAAAACTAATCCTTCTCTCCATAAAACATACACCTCTCTCACAACACTGGAAACTTTTTACATGGCAGTTTATGCATAGATACTATTTAACACCACACAAAATAGAACTAATGTACAATAAAAACATCGGTTGTTAGAGATGCAAATTAAAAATAAAAGCAAACTAGCTACATATATTCTATGAATGTCAATTGATTAAACCATATTGGGACAAAATCAATTACTTTTTGCAAGCAGTATTCAATGATGAATTTCAGTTATCCAAATCTTTGATTCTGTTTAATGGCCCTGTACCTGACTGTGTTCCAAGAATGAAATATACTATTTTATTGGCCCTTTTAGCTACTGCAAGAAAGAACATAACAATGACATGGACGTCTGAGTCTTCTCCTACCTTCAAGCAATACAGGAGTATTACATCAACAGTATTGCAGTTGGAAATGAGCCCCATCAAAGGAAGAACCGAAATAATTACATCACTGTACCTTGCATGGCTGAAGTACTGGACAGTAAACAAGCTTTGATTTGAAAGTTCATAGAAATAAGAGAAGTACTATATGTAAACCACAGACACCATTGTAAATAGTTTGTAAATAATTTGTTTCTGTTAGATAGTTCTATTTGTTATTTACCTGTTCAAATGTTGTATAGATATTTCAATGTGATGAATACTGTATATATGATTCATGTTTGGAAAATTAATAAAAATATTTATAAAAAAAATGCATGCTGATCCAAAACGTGTTACTCTAGCAACTTTCTAAGTTTATACAATCAATAATTAAAATATGTTCCTAATTTGGAGCCTTTGTTCCATATTATTTTTGGCTTTGTCCATATTTCTTGTGCTAAGAAGTTGAAAGGTATACAGGACAAATAATTATGTTGGCCTGGAATCATGTGAGAGAGCCCTTGATTACACATTCAGCATGAAATTGTGTAAACATCCAGTTATGTTGTTATTTTAATTATTATTAATTATTATTAATTGACAGACTGATTTTATTTTATGCATGACTAAAATGGCCCACATGGGCCCTTTTTTTAGTATGGTCTATTTAATCCAAACTAATTCAAACTAGGAGTACAAAGCATTTCAGGCAAGCATCTTAATACTGTCTTTTCGGGGAAAAATATATATTGAACACCAGGATGATCTTGATAATGTGTGAATTTCAGAGAAAAATATCTAAATAATTGCTGTTTATGTTGTGTTAGCAGTTCAAAAACATGGTTTCTTGTTCAATATGAGTTTTAAGTTGGTTAGTGAAAATAACCAGTTTGATTACTTGTTTTAAGTTCATTTAGGGAAGAGTTCCAGCTAATTGTGCTGTTATACAGAAGGCATTCATTATATGAGATAGTGAATAATGTGACACCACTAGAAAAGATGAAGCAAGGAGTGAAGAGCTCAGAGGTTGCTGTTAGGTTTTGAAAGTTCTGGAGTGTTTTAAGGAACTGCATAATTGGTAGTGGAATCATCATGAATTTTTCAGGAAAAGTTTGCCAACCAGGTGAAACTTTGCAGGCCTCACCCTAAAGTCATGATAAAGTACCCAGTCCTACTTACTATATTGGGTTGTTGGATTAGACTGATTGCTTTCCTGGTTTATTGGAACATTTTTGGACTTTAAATCTGTCAGTACTGATTCTACATTTGCTTTACTTGCACCAAACATCATAGACCTCTAATCTACGAATGAACTGTGCCTTTCTGTCATTTAGTGGACATTATTATTATTATTATTATTATTATTATTAATGACTAGAGAAGTGTAGGTTCCTCTTGGGTCATGGTTTACTTTCAGTCTTCATTTTTTGGAGAGGGGACAGCTGTCCAGGGACTAAACACCTGTTAGTATGAACCACTTTATAAAAAACATGTCAACTTTGAAATTTACATTATTTCATCTTGCTGTTGATCCTGATTGGAAAAGACTGCTATCTTCTACAGCTATGGATTGCTTTCAGCCTGCATTTTATCAGAGAGGGAGCAGCTGATAAGAGAATATAAACAAGTCTTGTGCAGGTCACTTTAGAAAAAAAGATTGTCTTGACACCATAGCCTTCTGTGCATAATGTTGGAAGCTGTTATGTTGCTTTTGAATAAAGAAAGGGCTGCTGTTGCAAAACAAAATATGTGTTGGCTAATTAGAGGAAATTACAGCTTTATGCATCTGCATTGGTATATGTTCATAGGTTCATAGGTGAGTGCTAGGCTATCTGCCCAAAGGCATTTATAAGCCTAGCCAGAATGTGTTGGCTTTCACTGCCACCTTAGATTAGTTCCCTGTGCCTCTGTCCAGCAGAGCCACTGAAGTGATCCCTGAGGTAAATTTTCTTTTTCCCATCCACTCATCAAGGTTTCTTTTAAAGAGTGTTAGTGAGGAGCTCTGCCTAATGTAGACTGGGATCTTGTTCCAAAGCATGGGAAGTGTCTGGGACAGGAAAATATCTCTCCAGCATGTCATATTTATCGTTGTGGTGAGGTTTAGATCCCTAGAGCATGTGGCTTGAGGGGATAAGGTTTTCTTTAGGTGGAGCATGTCCATCAATTCTGGGTTGGACATGGCCTTGTATGTCAGGCAGAGATCACCTCTGAATAGGCGGTATGCAACCAAGTAAAACTGGAGTTTGTTCAGTCGAGCTGCATAGGGCATCTGTTTGAGGCCATTGATCATCTTGGTGAGGTACTTCTGTGGTCTTTCCAGCTGTTGCAGGTGTCTTGTAAGGTACATCCCAAATGGGGCGTTGTACTCTAGGATGGGTCTGATGAGTAATGAGTAGAGGGGCACAATGATCTCTTTTGATCTGGATGCGAACCCTTTTGTGATTAGGTGGGCCACATAGAAGGATTTTCTAACCACTTTGGCAATGTGATTATCAAAGATGAGATTACTATCTACTTGAGTCCCCAGATCCCTTATTACATCTTCCATATTTAGGGGACTACCACCTATGTGGTAGTTTGTGGGTACTTTGTTTTTTCCAACGGGGATGACTATGCACTTTTTGGCATTTAGCTTGAGGCCATGATTTTGACACCAGGTATCCATCTCAGTGAGACCCTTTTGGAGGATGTCTGTGTCAGCTAAAGAATCAATTATAGCCCCTAGTTTGCAGTCGTCTGCAAACTTGGTCAGCAATAGTCCTCCTGTGCTTGCCTGTACCTTTGAGAAGTATATGCCGAACAGGAGGGGTCCTAGGACTGAGCCCTGGGGAACGCCACTTGTAACCTGTTTAGCAACTCTCAACATGTGGGTTCTGTCCGTGAGCCAGTTGGCAACCCATCTTGTGATGTAGGGGTTT
>NC_056736.1:515132137-515154092 GCF_019279795.1 Protopterus annectens
AACCTGGCATCTATAATGGTCCAACCTAACACTGACATAGTAGGAGACTTCAACTACCCCTGTAAGTAGTCAAGCACCAGTACACTGGCCCAAAGCTTCATGGAATTCATCAGTTCCAATGCCCTGGAGCGGCTCATACTGACCGCCAGTAGAGGGTGCAACAACTTTGACCTGTGTTGATTACTTACATATGGGACTGTTGCTCGACCATAGTTGTCAATCCCTACCTGGTCCAAACATGATGAATTCAACATGGAGCTCAACATCTCATCCACACCCCCCACAAAGGTAACCACTTTGCAAAACCTCTCTAATGCTGACTTTGCAGTCATAAAAACTGGGGTGGATGACTTTACTGCATCCATGCTGTGCATTGGACCTCTTACGAATGGGTGACTCCCTAGTACTGACACACTAACCAGGGAATGGAATTTAGCTTTGCAACAGGCCTCAATGATGTTTGTTCATATTTTGACTTCATATTACCAAAGGATGGTTGATATCAATGTGACAGAGGTGAAAACATTTTGTGAAGAATGTAAGAAATATGAGGCTTATACAATTTCACAGTATGCCACTTCTTTAAATAAGCTATCTAAGGAGCTGGCAATCTATGAAAAGCAAATACGGGAGAGAAAGATTAAGAAATTTAATAGAGATGTAACAGATTTCCAAAGGGGTTGACTTTTTGAAGTATCGAGAACAGTTAGGTTTTCAGAGACCAATAGAGCTACTAGTGTGAATACCACAAGAAAAAGACCTAGATCTATTCTAAAGAGAACAGAGAACCCATACACTAGTACATCAGGAGAGGAATCTTCCTTCACCGATAATGACAGTGTCAGTATTAGGGAGTCACCCATCTAAGTGAAGAGGTCCAACGCACAGCACCCTTTAGATGGGGTAGTAAGCAGCGTGGGGGCTGCAAGCACAAACATGGGGGCAGGCATCAGTTCAGTGGAGGGTCTATTGCAGACCATCTTGAAGTAACTAGGAACATTGGCCAGAATGTGTTAAATTTATCTGATGTATTACTAGCTGATGAGCAAACCCTTTTACTGAATAAAGGTCTTGGCTTTGTACCTGGATTCATTATGGATGAATATAGTGTAGTCACTGATGTTTATCAATTTTGTCGCAGACTTAATCTCAGATTATTTTTTGCAGATAACAATACTCAAAGATCTGATGAATTCAAGTTTCACAAATCTGACTTCCAACCACCAATGAATAAACATGTTTCGATCTTTTTACAAGCAGTTCTGAGGGATCTTCATTTTCCGAATAGAGAATCATCCATTTTGGGTCATAATCTTTCTTCTGAGGAAGCAGCTGCCTTGGAGCAACTTAAAAATAATCATGACATTGTCATCTTACCAACAGATAAAGGTGGGGCTGTGGTTGTTATGAATATGGATTATTATCTAAATGAGGGTAAGGGACAACTTTCCGACTCTAGATGTTATATGTCAATGTCCAAAGATCCAACCCCCATCTTTTAAAAGGAGATTGATATGTTCTTAAGCCAGGCAGTTGATGAAGGTATTATTAATGTTACTACTAAGAGTCATCTTGCCGTAGCAGATCTGCAGAAACAAATTTTATATTTGCTACCCAAAATTCATAAGTCATTAACTCAGCCTCCAGGCAGACCAATTGTTTCTGGCACTGGATCTCTGACTGAACCTTTGTCGGTATTTTTGACCAAATATTTAAAACCTTTATTGGCCTCAGTCAGAGCAAGGATCCAGGACACAACGCAATTTCTTAAAATCATATCAGATACACAATTGGAGCCTGGATGGCTGATGTGCACCCTGGACATAAAGGCCTTATATACTAGTATCCCCATTGGGCTGGCCTCACGCTATTACGAATTTTGGTTGGAGCATGCTGCCTTATATCCACCTGGCTTTAATACCTTACTGGTATGTTTGGCTGAGCATATTCTAAACAAAAATGTATTTTACTTCCAGGGTGAATGTTATTGGCAATTGCAGGGTACAGCTATGGGGGCATCATTTGTCTCCCCATATGATCTGTTTATGGCTTTCTTTGAGGAATGTATGATTTATGATCCACTTCATAATATCTACCAGGTAGAAACAGATATTTGGCGCAGATATTTGGATGATTGTTGGATGGTGTGGCGGGCAGATGTGATATATTTGCAGGAATTTTTGGATTATTTAAATGGTAATTTGTGGGGTATTGAATTTACTCTTACATCACATCATGATAGTATCAACTTTTTAGATGTGACTGTATATCGGAATGAGGATCATACCCTTAGTACCAGCAACCCATAAATATCCACAATATAATAGCCTGCTTCATGCTTCTAGTATGCATCCCTGCCACATCATCCGCAATATTCCAAAATCACAGTTTATGTGCCTTAAAAGAATTAGTTCCTCTACACGGGAATTTGAGCATGCCAGACAGGATTTATGTAACAGATTCTTGGATAGGGGATATAGGGAGTCGGATATTGTACTTGCCAGTAATTGGAGTTGTGCTCAAGATAGAGACACGTTGTTGGAATATAAACAGCATAAGCCAACACAAATGGGTGAAAATCTTACGATTATGTAAATCAGCTTATGGACGTAATAACAACGTCATCAGAAATGTAATTGATACACACTGGAACATTCTTATGGCCAATGACCAACTTACAGGATGCCTGGGCCCCAGATGTCCATTTTCTTACAAACGTGGGAGGACTTTAGGTGTGCATTTCTCACACTTTAAACATAAAGAGAGTGGAGGAGCAGTGTACAAAAACTGACAATGTTGGGGATCAGTTATTGGGAATGTTTCTCATACCCCGGACATTGTGGGTCATGTCAATTCGTGAGTAAACTTAAATAATTTACAAGTGCTAATACCAGTCGGGTGTATCATTTAAAGGTGTTTGGTAATTGTGCTAGCAACTGGATTATATATCTGGCCAAATGTAAATGTTCTGCCTTTTATGTGGGCCAAACGTCCCAATCATTGGGAATATGGATGTCAGAACATAGAAGTGATGTCCGTAACAAAAGGGAGATGAATGCCCTATACTAGATATACCATCAAACATCCTAGTGCCAAATTTAGATTCATGGTAATAGACAATCACTGGTGATAGGAGCAATCAGCAAGGTTGGCATACCATTTTAAATCACAAAGAGAAATATTGGATTACCAATTTAGGAGCATTATCCATGTTAGTGGTGCTGCAGTAGCGTTGTAGCCTCACAGCAAGACGTTGTCCCGTTCGATTCTCAGCTAGAGCGTCTTCTGTGTGGAGGCATATGTGAATGGGTGTGCCTTCGTTGAAGGTTGTGCATCAGGGCTGGTAATTCGGCACATAAAAATCCACTACTGAACATTAGCAGACCGGAGTTCCGCTGTGGCGACCTCTAACTGGGATAAGCCGAAAGACACAACAACAACAACATTTTCTCCTGGACTTAATGACTATTTATGATGTATACCACAGATCATTGCTTTTTTATATATTCATTATATATATTATATTTATATACAGTACGTTTATAAACCTTTGTATATAATTTTTTTGGTATTTTGTGTAATTCTTATATTTATATTTATCATTTATACCATTTTTTTTATTCACAATGTTGTCTCATTAATATTTAATTCATTTGTATTATTTGGGTTGGATCACATTTGTTATTGGTTGTGGGAGTGTATATTTTGAAATGTAATGGAATATTTTCAAAAATGCTTTTTCACTGAAGAAGGCTGGTTAGCCGAAACCGGTCTGAATAAAGTAATTATGTCTTAATTATCATATATTAGTGCTTGGTGTACTCTATGCTGGCCACTGTAGCATCTACAATCTCTGGGGATTATTGGGCCCTTAGCCTGACAAGTCTACTATGTATGGTTATGGACCACATCATCAGGAACCTGATTGATCAAGATATTGATCTCCTAACTCTGGACCCCACACAGTTTGGCTTTGTGAATGGCAGATCATGCCTGCTAAACCTGGTTGATGTCTTTCAGTGAGTCACCAGGGCTGTGTATAACAGTGAGGCACTGCATACAACCTACCTCAATCTGGCTAAGGCTTCTGATACCATTCCTCAGTCCAGGATTATTGATAAACCCAACTAACTAGGCATCAACACCTATATCAGTGGATGGTTTATTAATTGGTTCACAGAACACACAGTGTGACAGTGGCAAACTCCAAGTCAGACTGTCAAGCAGTCACAAGTGCAGTCCCACAGGGATCAGTACTGGATAGTGTCCTGTCCAGCATCTACTTCTCAGGCGTCCAGCCCAACACAGAGGAACTCTGGATGACCAAGTTCACAGAGAACTGCAAGCTGGAAGCTATCATGAACTCCACAAGTGATGCAGAGATCCTACAGAAAAGCCTCATTGAGACCAATGAGTAGTGTGGAAACCATGGCCGAAGCCTAACACCACAAAATGCATCATCATTCCTTTTGGTAAAACATTCAGTTCCCAGTAGGTACCACATCAATGGCAGCCCAATAAACAATGTAGGGATTATAAGAGATCTGGGGACAGAGGTTGACAGCAACTTCTCCTTCAAGCACCACATTGCCACTGTGGTCAGGAAGTCCTTCTACATGGCACAATGCATTACCAAGGGTTTTGCATCCAGGAAGACAGAGGTAATGATCTCTGTTGACTAGTCCCTCATTAGACCACTCCCCAAGTATTATGGCCCATATGCCATGTACCTCACTAGACACCTGCTGCAACTGGAGAAGCCACAGAAGCACCTCACCAAGGGGTTCCTAGGCATTAAGCACACATCCTACACAGACAGACTCAGAAGACCCAAGCTATGCTGTGTGTCATATCACCTAATTAGCAGCTATCTGTGCTTGACTTACAAAGCCATGTCTGACCCAACTGGTTTAGAAGTGCTACATATAAATCCATCCACACCACACACTGTAGAGACATCTACCTCAGTACCACAATCACCACAACATGATGGTGGAACAGGTCCCTCACCAAGACACTGCGCATGCCCTGGAATACACTTCCCATACATGTTATGCAGACCACCTAGCTGACCCTGTTCCAGAGAAATCTTGATGAGTGGATGAGTAATAGACAGTTCAACCCAAGGATCACTGCAGTGGCTATACTTGATACAGACACTGGGATGTAACATCGGGTGGCACAATGGCAGGGCCCTTCTATGTGCTAGGCTTGTTAAGGCTCCCGGGCCATTAGCCTACTGCACACTTGTGAACCTATAAGGGGAATGACATTAGGACTGATAAAATAGTGCAGTGGGTGTTAAACTTATCAAAATACTTTGTCCTACAAACAGGCATACACACACTTGCCGGATGAGAGAGTAAAACCCCTACCTAACTAGTGATTTGTACACTAGTGTTACACAATTACCACACACACTACAGAGCTTACTGGGCAGAAATCTGGCCAAAGGTGCTGATATGGGGAATGACATCAGCAGGACTGATAAAGTAGGGCAGTGGGTGGGAAACATATCAAAATACTTCTGCTTACAAACATACATACCCACACACACATTTGCCGGATACAAGAGTAGAACCCTTGCCAAATTAGTCACTTGTACTATACTGTTAAGCATTTATCACACACACTACTGACCTTACAGGGCTGACAGTTGGCCAAAGTTGCTGATAAGGGACTGACATCATCTGGAATGATGAGGTGTGGCAATGTGAAGTGTTGTGGGTGGAAATGGCTTAAAAGTGTTTCACCTATAAACAAACCAGCACACAACTCCATCAGTCATAAACAAACAAGCACAGAACTCCCTCAGTCTTGCACACACAACTGTCAAACACACACACCCTTCTATATTTTCCAGAATTGAGACTACAACTCCTGCCTAACTAGGTATTTGTATGACAGCATTATGCATTTATCACATGCACCACAGAGCTTATAGGGCTGAGTTCTGATGGAAGGCACTTCGAAGATGACTGATATCTGCAGGACTGCTAAAACGGGGAAAGGGGGAGTGTACTGGGTTTGAATGGACCCAAATGCTTTTAGTTGTGAACACACACACTCTTCTACAGTTGCTAGGATTGAGATTAGACCTCCTACCTAACTTGTTATTTGTATTACAGGGCTATGCAGTTATCAAACATGCCACAGAGCTCATGAGGATGAGTTTAACAAAAGTGACTTCTATGGTGACAGACATCTTCAGGGCTGCTAAGGTGGGGCAATGGGAAGTGCACTGGGTGGGGAAGGCCTAGGGGAAGGCCTATTCATTCTTAGATCCTACTGACATTGCTCTAACTGTATGAGCATGTCCAGTGTGTCCTTCTATAGTACATGTGGGACTCCATTTCAAGGATTGTTGTACTCCAGTATGGTTAGTTTTGTGCCACAGCCATATCTCTCAACCTGTTGGTGCAGGATATCTGGAGATAGCCTATCAAAATATGGGGACAATGGGTCATACAGTTTGTGACAATTTCTCTCAGTAATGTATGGGTTGCAAGGGTTACAGGGCTTGTTTTAGCAGACATCTGTCATATATGCCATTTGACACTGCCATGTATTGTTTCAGTTCCTCATGACATACCTCCTAAGATCATCACAGTGATTTACCAGAGGAATACAGGATGGATGATGCACACTCCAGGTTTATGGGCCGAATGCTATGCATTCTTGCACAATTAAACCTGTTGAGGGTTGCGCCTACAGGTAATTGAGTGCTGGTGCTGTGGAAATGGTCCAACACCTTGGTGATATATTACAATGGTGGAATCTCTGTGCATTTATATTCTGGGCTGGTCTGATTTCCAGTCCACAGTTAGGTAATATAAGTCAGACAGGAGCAGGGTGACAAGCAGACTCCTGATAGATTTGTAGGGGATAAGATATGTGGGGGGGGGGGTCCTGGGCAGATATGTTTGCCTATAGCTACCATTACTTTGCATTGGATTCTCCTCAGTGGTTGATTGCACTTGGAGGGTCTTGTGTGTGTCAGACTGTTTGACCAGCCTGGAGGTGTGTGTTTGTCACACATATTTGTATGGCCCACCTCATTTTGCTTGGATGGCCACATGTTAGGGTCAGGATGTTGCATAGGATGAGTGATCAGGGAGGGGTGTGTTACTCCCCATGGCTGTGGCCCTGGCTTCTGTGGGTGCAGACATGTCACCACCTTCCAGGGTTAGGCCTGCCTGCAGTGTGTGCATTTCCATGTTTAAACTCTCTACCCCTGCCTGTTGACTGAACAGAGTATCACAGAATGTCCACATCCATGACTTATATATCTAGCTGGTTACCCAAACAAGTGTAGTTTTCTAGCAGAAGTGTTTTGCAATTCACTCAAGGTTGAAGTTATATATTACTGACAGTTGACATTGAAGTTTCAGACTTCGTACTCATCTGAAATTCCATGCTACTACAAATCATTACATCAACTTTATAACATTATTAGAGCAGTATTTCACAGGTGTCCTTCTCATTAGCCCTGCATTCCCCCAATATTCATGTTTTTCTCCTGATTCCTGGCTCCCTGAGGCTGGCAGGTTGGCTCCTTGCAGTTGTCAGCATGACCTTTCTTTGCATTTTGTGGACTGTGTTATGTTGGTGTTATGGACCCCATGACACTCCCTAAAGGGTATTGTGGGTGAGGCATAGGCATTTGCCAGAGGCGTGTAGGCCAGGTGTGACAGATGCAGGCCATCTGTAGCTGGGCAGTGCATTCTGATGATCATATGTTCCCAGGCTGCTGGCAGGAGACACCCCTGAGATGGCACCAGTAAGTTGACTGTGGGTGTTACTGACAATTGCTTTCTGTTACTATTGCTCCATTACTCTGGGTGACAGCTGGATGCTGCTTATGTCTAGGAACATGTTACTGCATTTCTATGGGACTATGGTGGGGGGTGACATGACTGTACATGATACAAATCTCCACAGACTGTGCTGATATTTCCTTAACATTTTAGTCCCATGTAACATAGTGGTCTGCCCTGTCTTTCAGATTACAGGCATAACAGTATCAACCATAGGTCAGATTGTTCTGGCATAGACATTTGTAGTTTCACACTTCTTACCTTTCAAAGCCATACTGCCACTGCCAGACTTGCTGTGATATCACTGTGTAAAAGTCTGTGGGTGGGGATTTCATGGATGTCGCCATGTGGTGGCCTTTGCCAGGCATTTTTGTATTGATTTCTGCAGCCAATCTGCTGTGTGGGGTTGGTGGTGGGTAGAGAACCCCCACTTTGACATCCATGCATGTGACCTATGACCCCCCCAGTTATTTGACTCACCACATATACTGCAGTGGTATATGTCATCTAGGGTGGTACTGCATGGTGTGAGTAGGGCAGTACTGGGGATACACATCCTGCTGCCCCACAGAGATGTCCGTTGTCTGTTGCTATCCCAGTTAGCCACCCCATTTCTTTACATGCTTGATTAATACCATAGATATGCTATCAGAAAATTCCACTCCATTAGTTTATTTTGTTACATAGACTGGCTTACCTTGTGCCTGAAGCTGTTGTGAGGGTGGTGCTTGAAGGCTGACTATTTTGGATGCACGCAATACACTGCCTATACATGGTCAGGTATAGGTGGTGTGATGTTTGGCATCCATTTTACTGTGTGTGCAAGTCAGAGAGAGATCAGTCCCTGGGGCCCTACAGTCTCAGTGTATGTGCTATGCATTGCCTCTTTGCCAAGGCCATGGCATACTGGGCACACCTCCTTCGGCCTGCAGTGGCAGGCTCAGGATGTTCCTCCTCCAAGTCACTCTAGGCCTGTGGAGTCCTCTGCAATGGTGGGGACTGTGTGGCCCTTCCCCATTTTGTTCCTGTTGCAGCTGTTTCCACAGGATCATATTGTGTAGCATGGCACATACTATGAACATGTGTGCACATGTGGCTGGAGAGTACTGCAAGGCTCCACTGGATATATCAAGGCAACACAACCGTGACTTGAGCATCCCAAACACACTCTCTATAATGATCCTGGTTTGTGTGTGTGCCTCATTATGGCATTCTTGTGTGGGTGTGTGCATTTCTGATAGGTGTCATCAGCCATGGCTTCAGTGTGTACCCAACATCCCCCATCAGCTGGCCATATGGGATGTCCCCACTGGCAAATACCCAGTACAGCTGTGATGAATGCCAGATGTGGGAGTCGTGATAGCTTCCAAGGCTGCCAGCACACACATTCATGATAATGCCCTGGGCATCGCACATGATCTGGCAGTTGATGGAGGGAAAGCCCTTGTGGTTTATGTAGACCCTACCCTGGTCACCAAGTGGTACTTTTATGTGGATGTGCATGCAGTCTATGGCACCCAGTACCTCCGGGTAGTCTGCTACACAGTGGAAGAGATGCAGTGGCAGTATGGCTTTGAAAGGAAAGAAGTCTGAAACTACAAATGTCTATGCCAGAACAATCTGACCTGTGGTTGATACTGTTCTGCCAGTAGTCTGAAAGGTAGGACACACCACCATGCTACATGGGACCAAAATGTTAAGCAAATATCAGCACAGTGTAAGTTGTACAGTCGGGTCACCCCCCCCCCCCCATAGTCCCATAGAAATGCAGTAACATGTTCCTAGACTTAAGCAGCATCTAGCTGTCACCCAGACTGATGACACAATAGTAACAAAACACAATTGTCAGTAACACCCACAGTCAACTTACTGGTGCCATCCCAGGGGTGTCTCCTGCCAGCAGCCTGGGAACATATGATCATTAGTATGCACTGCCATGCTACAGATGGCCAGATGGCTTGCATCTGTCACACCTGGCCTACAGGCCTCTGGCACACACAGTTCCCTTTAGGTAGTGTCATGGGGTCCACAACACCAACATAACATAGTCCACAAAAATGCAAAGAAAGGCCATATAAACCATGTGCCTCTGATACAAGAGGTTTGGGAGGCCACTCAGTGGAAGTTCTAGCTTTGCTGGAGATTTCATTTTGTTTTTACTGATTGGTTTTTCAGTGACCTTCTCAGTTATTGTTTTAGTTTGTTGTTTGGGATATTTTTGCAGTGACTCTAATGATAATGGACATCAGCTGGGTATAACAGCCCTGTGTTTCTTATGCTTAGTCAAACACTCTGCTTGTGCTGTGCTGACAAGGTCATAACAAGGCTGAAATATGCATATCCACAGCTAGTGGGGGTTGGCTTTATTGGCCTGAAATTGTCCATTAAAACAATGAAACAAGTCATGGGCATTCAGAATCACCAAATTAGCTGAAACACCTGATGTTCATAACGGTCATTTGCATATATCCCATGTGCCTCTTATACTAGTGAGGTTTGGCTTTATTGGCCTGAAATTGTCCATTAAAATGATGAAACAAGTCATGGGCATTCAGAATTGCCAATTAGCTGAAACACCTGATGTTCATAAGGGTTGTTTGCATATATCCCATGTGCCTTTGATACAAGAGGTTTGGGAGGTCACTCAGTGGAAGTTCTAGCTTTGCTGGAGTTTTCATTATGTTTTTACTGATGGGTACAAAGTCTGGAACTGCAGTGTCAACTCTCTGTAATATCTAACTTTAACCCTGAATGACTTGCAAAACACTTTTGCTGGAAAACCACACTTGTTTGGGTAACCAACAAAATATATGGATGTGGACATTCTGTGATACTCTGTACAGTTGACAGGTGGGGCTAGGAGTTTAAACATGGGAATGCACCCACTGCAGGCATGCCTAACCCTGGAAGATGATGACATGCCTGCACCCACAGAAGCCTGGGCCACAGCCATGGGGAGTAACACACCCTCCATGATCACTCATCCTATGCAACATCCTGACCCCAACATGTGGCCATCCAAGCAAAATAAGGTGGGCCATACAAATATGTGTGACAAACACACACCTTCAGGCTGGTCAAACAGTCTGACACATGCAAGACCCTCCAAGTGCAGTCAACCATTGAGCAGAGCCCAATGCAAAGTACTGGCAGCTATAGCCAAACATATCTTCCCAGGACACCCACACCCACATATCCTATCCCCTACAAATAAATCTGGAGTCTGCCTTTCAACCTGATCCTGTCTGATTTATATTACCCAACTGTGGACTGGAAATCAGACCAGGCCAGAACATAAATGCACAGAGATTCCACCATTGTAATATATCACCAAGGTGCTGGACCATTTCCACAGCACCAGCAGTCAATTGCTTGTAGGCACACCCCTCAACAGGCTGGATAGTGCAGGAATGCATAGCATTTGGCCCATAAACCTTGTGTGTGCATCATCCATCCTGTATTCCTCTGTTAAATCACTGTGATGATCTGAGGAGGTATGTCTCCAGGTACTGAAACAGTACATGACAGTGTCAAATGGCATATATGACAGATGTCTGCTAAAACCAGCTCTGTAACCCTTACAACCCATACATTACTGAAATAAATTGTCACAGTTATTGTATGGCCTATTGTCCCCACATTTTGATAGGCTACCTCCAGATATGCTGCACAAACAGGTTGACAGGTATGGCTGTAGCACAAAACCAACATGACTAGAGTACAACAATCCCTGGAATGGAGTCCCACATGTACTATTGAAGGACACACTGGGCATGCTCATACACTTAGAGAAATGTCAGTAGGATCTAGGAATGAACAGGCCTTCCCTACCCAGTGCACTTTCCATTGCCCCACCTTAGCAGTCCTGAAGATGTCTGTCACCATAGAAGTCACTTTTGTTAGGCCCAGCCCCAGTTTTAATCTCAGTCCTGGCAAATGTAAAAGTGTGTTTGTGTGCTCACAACTAAAAGCTTTTGGGTCCATCCAAACCCAGTATCCCTCCCATTTCCGCACCTTAGCAATCCTGCAGATATCAGTAATCTTAGGAGTGCCTTCTGTCAGGCCTCAGCCCTATAAGCTCTGTGGCATGTGCGATAACTACATAACAAGATAGTACAAATAGTTTGTAGCATACCTCCCAACCGTACCAAATTACTCAGTTTTTACCAAGTTTTGGGGTCCAAATAATGGGGTGCCACGATTTTTTACAGCTTTTTTTACATTTTTTTTCTTTTTGCACTTTTTGAGCTGATGTCATCACGTGCGCAATGACATCAGCTCTGTCAGCCTGTCAGAATTGAGCTCAAGGGCTCACGTGCATGGATTTCCAGTTGCCTGTTTTTGAATGGATGGATCCACATGCATGGAAATGATTACTGCTGGGCTATTTTCTACTGGTGAACTGTTTTTGCTTAACTAAGGTAATTCGATGTTGGAGAGAATATTTAGTACTGCTGCAGAGTTTAAGGTATTTCAATGGTGGGGAAATGATGTTTTCTGCTAGTGGAGGAAATGATTCTGCTTAATGGTGAAGGAAGGAAATGATGGTGGTGTAAGGTATTTTCTTCTCGTTGCAGCATTTTCAGTGTGTGAAGTTATCTTAACAGAGTCAGTTGCTTAAGGTACGTGTGTAAACTTGATCTGTGAGTTGCTTAAGGTATGTCCCTATTACAACATTTACAGTGTTGTTTTCTGCTGGTGAATGGAACGATTCTGCTTTATTTTCTTTTTCCCATTGCAGCATTGTGTGTGTGTGTGAAGTTATCTGCTTAACAGAGGCAGTTGCTGAAGAGAACGATTCTGCTTGATGGGGGAGTAAGGCATTTTCTTCTTCCCATCACAGGCTCACAGCATTGGGGAACAATTCTGCTTTATTTTCTTCCCATCACTGTTTTTGTGTGTGTGTGTGTGTGTGTGTGTGTGTGTGTGTGTGTGTGTGTGTGTGTGTGTGTGTGTGTGTGTGTGTGTGTAGATGAAACACACTTATAAGCATCTGAGCTTAAGTCTCTTCTGATCCATTGTGTATGCCTAATAGCATTTGCTCCTGCACGCTGTGAGAACTCCAAAGAGGACGGTTCTTGTTCTTTTTGTTCTTATTAAAAATACATTATGGTAATTCTTTCATCACTCATAGTTTGTTTAATTGCATTGAATTTGGAACTGTATTTTTTCTTACAAGCATGCAGATTGTTTGCAACATGAAGATGCTTTTGTTGAAAGAAGTAAATTTAACTGGGGATGGTTATTATCATTCACCAAACAAGACATCTTTAATACAAGCATGCAGATTGTTTACAACATGAAAGTGCTTTTGTTGAAAGAAGCACATTTAACTGGGGATGGTTATTATCATTCAACAAACAAGACACCTTTAAAGTTTCTGTTCTACTTAAAAGCAAAAGGAAATATGCATGTCAATAGGATGTAATAGTGAAGACAGAATGGGGAGGGGGGATAGATTCTATAAACAAGTCATGCATTATGTGGGATAAGTATTTTCTAGACTCTAAGTGACCTCACTTAATACTTTGACATGGGAAAGAAGTAGTCTCACTTGCTTAAAGAAGAGACAGTAAATACTAGCATGGAAAAAAGAAGCCAGAGTTCAAGTAGGAATGTTACAAGAAATGCATCTGTACAGTACACATCCCCACCAAGGGCAACAATATCCTAGACCTAGTCATTACCAACATGAGTGACTGGTGTTCCATACCTGAAGTCAACTCCTTGTTGGTCTGATCCGACCATAAGCTAATCACCCTTGATATCTACATCCCACCCCCATTAAGGAAACCACAGTAAAAAATTTCTCCAAAGCCAACTTCATGCTTCTTAAGACAGAAGTGGTGAACTTCATGACACCCATGCAGATGGACAATACAGTTACAACTGCTGAATCCTACACAAATGCACTCTATAAGCACTTACACGAGTGCACGGATCATGCTATCCCAAACAGGACCAAGACACTATCCTCCAAAAAAAGGAAGCCAATCTGGTGGTCCCCTGCCATAAACAAACTGTACAACAGAAGGAAAAAACTGTTGCAAAAGAGAGTAAAATCTCATGAGTGGAGGAGCTCCCTGGTCAGCCTCAGTAAGAAGCTGAGATCTCTTATAAGATCCTCTAAAGCTAGCTATGAAAACAAAATCAGCACTAACTCAAAGGACAACCACAAAGCATTCTATAGCTATGCCAAGAATCTCGATGGCAACACCCAGATCTGCTCTGTGTTACAGCACAAAGGCATGAAAATTACAGAACCAAATGATATTGCCAACATCCTGGCAGATAGGTTCAGTTCTAACTTTACCCCCCTCTCACCCCCTAAAAGGTCCATATCTATACAGGAAGAATGCAGTGTCCCTGTAATCACAACTACACAGGTAAAAGCTGCATTCTCTAAAGCCAAAAACACAGCATCCATGGGACCAGACAACATCCCAGGCTGCATTTTACATGAACTTCAGAACGAACTTGCTCCCCACTTAAGCACCATGTTCAATAATAGCCTCACATCAGGCTTTGTGCCCACTGAATGGTGCACAGAAACAGTTATCTGACTCCTCAAATGGGGAGCCACCACTGATCCCGGGAACTATCGACCTATTAGCCTGACGAGCCTGGTCTGCAAGGCCATGGAATGTATCATCATGGAACTCATAAACAAAGACAATGGTAAACTCCAAACTCTGGATCCCACCCAGTTCGGGTTTGTGAAAGGAAGATCATGCCTCCTGAATCTGATCGACTTCTTTGAGGCAGTCACCAAAGCCGTAGATGAGGGTAAGGTGGTTCACACAGCCTATCTTGACCTCGCCAAGGCTTTCAACGCCATCCCCCATTCTGGAATTATAGCTACGCTCACTAAACTAGGTGTAAATCCCTATGTCACAAGATGGGTTGCTAACTGGCTCACTGACAGAACCCACACTGTAAAAGTTACAGACTGCAAATCTGACCTCAAAGCAGTGACAAGTGAAGTACCACAGGGTTCCGTCCTGGGACCTCTCCTGTTTGGTATCTACTTCTCTGAAGTACAGGCTAACACAGAAGGCCTCTGGCTAATGAAGTTCACAGATGACTGCAAACTAGGAGCCATAGTCAAGTACCCAAATGATGTGGACATCCTACAGAAGGGCCTTGCTGAGACAGATGCCTGGTGTCAGAGCCATGGCCTCAAGCTCAATGCCAAAAAGTGCAGTGTCATCCCCTTTGGTAAAAATTCTGTACCCATGAACTACCACATAGGCAGCAATTACTTAACACCGAATGCGTGATGAGACCTTGGGACCCAGGTGGACAGTAGTCTCTCCTTTGATAGTCACATCGCCACAGTAGCCAGGAAGTCCTTTTACATGGCACACCTCATCATAAAAGGGTTCTCATCCAGGAAAAACAAGGTCATTGTTCCCCTCTACTCGACACTCATTAGACCCATTATAGGGTACAATGCCCCTTTTGGAATGTACCTCATAAGACATCTGCAGCAGCTGAAAAGGCCACAGAAGTACCTCTCAAAGTGGATTACTGGCCTCAAACATATGCCCTACACTGGCCACCTCAAAAAACTCCAGCTTTCCTCCATAGCATATCACCTACTCTGAGGTGATCTTTGCCTAACATATAATGCTATGTCAAACCCAGAGCCATTGGACATGCTACACCTAAAGAAATCCCAATCCCTCCCAGCTACATGCTCTAGGGACCTAAACCTTGTCACCACAATAAACAGGACATGCTGGAGGGATAGATTCTTGTCCCAGAGACTTCCCATACTCTGGAACAGGCTACCCATCTATGTCAAGCAAAGTTCTTCATTAGCACTCTTCAAGAAAAATCTTGATGAGTGGATGGGAAATAGGAAATACACCCCGGGGATAACTTCTGTGTCTCTGCTCGACAGTGGCACAGGAAAATAACTTTCTTGGGTGGCGTAGGCCAGGGAACCTTGTTGGCTAGGCTTACATAGGCCCTTGGGCTGATAGCCTAGTACCTACCTATGAACCTATGAACCTATGTTCATAACTAATAGCTTTTGGGTCCATTCAAACCCAGTACACCTCCACTTTCCCCACTTTAGCAGTCCTGCAGATATCAGTCATCTTAGAAGTGCCTTCTGTCCTGCCTCAGCCCCATAATCTCTGTGACATGTGCAATAACTGCATAACAAGATAGTACAAATAACTAGTTAGGAAGGAGTTTTAATCTCAGCCCAGGCAAATGTAAAAGTGTTTGTGTGTGTTCACCACTAAAAGCTTTTGGGTCCATTCAAACCCAATACACCTCCCATTTCCCCACTTTAGCTGTCCTGCAGATATCAGTCATGTTAGAAGTGCCTTCTGTCAGGTCTCAGCCCTATAAGCTCTGTGGTGCATGTGATAACTGCATAACATTATACTACAAATAAGTAGGTAGGTAGGTAGGAGTTTAAATCTCCCTCCTAGCAAATTCTGTGTGTGTGTGTGTGTGTGTGTGTGTGTGCGTGTGTGCGTGTGTGTGTGTGTGTGTGTGTGTGTGTGTGTGTGTGTGTGTGTGTGTGTGTGTGTGTGTGCTTATGACAGTTGTGTGTGCAAGACTGAGGGAGTTGTGTGTTTGTTTATGGGTAAAACAGTTTTATACCATTCCCACCCACAACACTTCACAGTGCCCTACCTTATCAGTCCAGATGATGTCAGTCCCTTATCAGCAACCTTGGCCAGCTGTCAGCTCTGTAAACTCAGTAGTGCATGTGATAAATGCTTAACACTGTAGTACAAATGATTCATTTTGCAGGGGTTTTACTCTTCTGCCAAATGTGTGTGTGGGTATGTATGTATGTTTGTAAGTAGAAGTATTTTGATATGTTTCCCACCCACTGCCCTACTTTATCAGTCCTGCCGATGTCATTCCCCATATCAGCACCTTTGGCCAACTCTCAGCCCACTAAGTTCTGTAGTGCATGTGGTAACTCTAACACTCTGATAGAAATCACTAGTTAAGTAGGGGCTCTACTCTTACATCTGGCAAGTGTGCCTGTTTGTAGGGCTAAGTGTTTTGATAGGTTAAACACCCATTGCACTACTTTATCAGTCCTGCTGATGTCATTCCCTTTATAGGTTCACAAGTGTGTAGTAGGTAATGGCCCAGGAGTCTTAACAAGTCTAGCATATAGAAGGGCCCTGCCATTCTGCCACCCAATGTTAAATCCCAGTGCCTGTAGCAAGTATAGCCACTGCAGTGATTCTTGGGTTGAACTGTATTACCCATCCACTCATCAAGATTTCTCTGGAACAGGGTCAACTTGGTGCTCTGCATGACATGTATGGGAAGTGTATTCCAGGGCATGTGCAGTCTCTTGGTGAGGACTTGTCCCACCAACATGTTGTGGTGATTGTGGTACTGAGGTAGAGGTCTCTACAGTGTGTGGTGTGGATGAATTCATATGTATAATTATTTCTAAATCAGCTGGGACAGACATGGCTTTGTAAGTCAAGCACAGATAGTTGATAATTAGGTGTTATGACACAGAGAATAGCTTGGGTCTGCTGAGTCTGTCTGTGTAGGATGTGTGTTTAATGCATAGGAACCTCTTTGTGAGGTGCTTCTGTAGCTTCCCCAGCTGTAGCAGGTGTCTAGTGAGGTACATGGCAAATGGGCCGTAATACTTGAGGAGTGGTCTAATGAGGGAATAGTAGTCAGAGATCATTATCTCTGTGTTCCTGGATGCAAAACCCTTGGTAATGCAATGTGCCATATAGAAGGACTTCCTGATCACAGTGGCAATGTGGTGCTTGAAGGAGAAGTTGCTGCCAACCTTTGTCCCCAGATCTTTTATAATGCATACAGTGTTCATTGGGCTCCCATCTGTGTTACTCTCTGGGAACTGAGTGTTTCACCAAGGGGGATGATGATGCATATGGTGGTGTTAAGCTTCTGGGCATGGTTTCCACACCACTCAGTGGTCTCAGTGAGGCCTTTCTGTGGGATGTGTGCATCACTTGTGGAGTTAATGATAGCTCCCAGCTTTGAGTCCTCTGTGAACTTGGTCAGCCAGAGTTCCTCTGTGTTGGGCTGGACTCCTGAGAAGTAGATGTTGGCCAGAACACTACCCAGTACTGATCCCTGTGGGACTCCACTTGTGACTGCTTGCCAGTCTGACCTGGAGTTTGCCACTGCCATACTTTTGTGTTCTGTGAACCAGTTTGCAAAACAAACAATGATATATGGGTTGATACCTACTTTGTGGGGTTTATCAATAATCCCTCACTGAAGGATAGTATCACAAGCTTTGGACAGATTGATGTAGGCTGTATTCAGTGCTTTACTGTCATACAAAGCCATGGTGACTCAGTCAAAGACATCAACCAGGTTGAGCAGGCATGATCTGCCATTCACAAAGTCAAACTCTGTGGGTCCAGAGTTAGGATGTCACCCATATCTAGGTCAATCAGGTCCCTAATGATGCAGACCATACCCCTACATAATAGACTTGTCAGGCTAAGGGGCCAATAATCCACAGGGTCTGTAGATGCTACCCCTTTATGGAGAGGGATGACTGTAGCAATGTAACATGTTTGAATGACAAAGCCTGACATGAGGCTGCGACTGACCAGGGCACACAGATTTGGTCCAAGGTCACTTTGTATGTCATGTAGAACACAGCCATGGATATGTTGGTGTCCCATTGAAGCTGTATTCTTGCCTGTGGACAATGCAGGTCTAACCTGGCCTGCAGTACTGGTGGGTGCCTGGCATTCATTTACCATTATGATTGTACACTTGTGGGGGGAGAGAGGGGTAAAGTTGTCACTGAATGTGTTACCAAGACTGTGGCCAATATCTGTTGTCTCAGGATAGGAATTAGCATTGTGCAGTAACTCACAGCACTTGTGTTTAATGCTGTGGAGGTTGTTGATGTAACTATCAAAGGCTTTTGTGATTGTCATCAGTGTCTGCTGCATTTCTGCCTTCATAGATGCCTGTAGGGGATTCCATGAGGGAACCCAATTTGTGTTTGAGGCTAATAAGGGGGTTCAACAGTTATGGGACACCACCTTTTTCTGCAACAGTGTCCTCCTTCTGTTGTACACTTTAGTAATGGCAGGGAACCATCATATTAGAGGACAATGCCTGGGTTCTGTTGGTTATGGCTAGTACCATGCATATACCTGTTTCTACAGTGCATATGTGTATAATTTGAAAGTCATGCAGCTATTTCCCATTGCATGGATGCAGTGAAGTCATCCACCCCTGTTTTTATGGCTGCAAAGTCAGCTTTGGTGAGGTTTTGCAAGGTGGTTACCTTTGTGGAGGGGTGTGGCTGACATGTTGACCTCCATGTTGATTACAGCCTGTGTAGATCTCACCAGGTAGGGATTGACATCTGTGGATGAGCAACAGTCTCATATGTAAGTAGTCAACACAGGTCGAGGTTGTTGCATCCTCTACAGGGGGTCAGTATGAGCCGGTCCAGGGCACTGGAAATTATGAATTCCAGGAAGTGTCGTGCCACTGTACTGGTGCTTGGCTACTTTCCCCAGGTGATGGAGGGGTAACTGAAGTCTCCTACTATGTCAGTGTTGCTTTGGACCTTCATAGATTGCAGGGTGTTGAGGAATGTGCATTGACAGTCTAGGGATATAGATGTGGATCCATAGCAGGCTATGGTCTGGATTGCACTATCATTCCAAGGCAGGTGTACCAGACGTTTCTGCGATGCATTATGCTGGGATACTAGTCTGTAGGTGTTCCTATCCTTAATGAATATGGAGACCTGAGGAGGTGTGGTGTGGTCCATGTTTGTGGGCTGACAGCTGCGGAATGCCTTATAGCATGTTACTGCAGGGCTGCTGTCCGCTGCTGTGAACCACCTCTCCATTACAGCAGAAATATTAATGTCCTCCACTCTGACAGTTAGATGTCTACTGTTGAGCAGCATGGCCCTCAGATTGCATACATGTCTAGCTGTTAAGGTGGTAATTACATTTGGAACACCGCCTAGTAAGGAATTATAGAGGTAGAAAGACATTTAGCCAGTACCTGGAAACCCAGGGCTGATAGATGTAGGACATCTGTGGCACGCCATTGAGGTCTGTCAGTCATGTTTTCCCAAGCAGAGAGATACTGGATCCCCTGAGAATGACACAAAACACGTAAGCCAATGTTGCTGTCAATCATCTCTTGATAGTACTGCAGCATAATTCTGGGTGATGGCAGTATACTGCTAAGGGCTACTGTCACACCTGCCTGGACCACATAATTAGAGAGTTCAGCCATGTGTCCCAGGTCATTCACATCCACATGGATACAGAGTGATACTTGTAGTTGCTGTGGAGTGTCATGAGTGCCTGTGTCATGTGTTGGATGCTGGCATGTGATAGATATTTGGCTGTTACCTGCTCCATATTCAACTTAGTGAGTGCGATATGTATGTGCCTCAGTATTGTGTTACCCATGATCACTATTTTGTGAAAGGTGGTTAGCCTTAGGAGCTTAGGTTAAGGGGCACACTGTGTAGGTGAAATATGTGTCCCTTGGCTTGTGCCATCATGTGGTGTCTGAGTGGGTGTCTGTCTTGCTGGTCTGTGCTGTTTGGGTAAAAATCCATTGAGTGCCTCTGTGAAGGTGGGGGTGCGGCTTTTCACTGTGTGTCATGGCTGTCAAAGTGGGTGTCATGGTGAGCTATGTGTTCCACATGGTGTGGTGCAGGTGTTGATCTTATCTCTTGTCCTGCTAGTCCAGTATTTGCTGGAGAGTGCATATGTCTACATTGGGTGATATATGGGTAGCTCTCACAGGTCTGAGTGTTTGGAGTTTAGAGGAGAGGATTGTCTGTGTACATGAGGCAGTTGCAACAGTGCCTCAGAATGGACAAGTGCACCAGGTTAATGGGTGAAAGCATAGAAAACTGCACTTCAATCATGCCAGAAGGGGTGGACATAACTAGTAAGTACTGGGGCTACTTCTGTGATGAATGAGTACTGCTGATGGCTCCCAGGTGTGCCATGCTTATTGATGCAATAACCTGGTGAAGTGCCAAGCTATAATGCTATTTGAAGTGCAAGACAGAAAGAACTAGCACAATGTGAGGGAGAGACTGAAGGCAGACTTTCTGCTACCTGTAATACTTTACCACAGCTATGTAGTTATCAGCAGCTTTGGCCATTTGAAAGCACAGTAAGCTCTGTAGCGTGTGAGGTAATCACATAACACTATAGTAGACATAACTAGATAAGCAGGAGTTCTAATCCCAATGCTGGCAAGTGTGTGTGTGTGTGTGTGTGTGTGTGTGTGTGCGTGAGAATCATGTACTGTCTGGCTTATACCATTTTTGACTTGTGTATTACACTTCCCCTCACCCCAATTTAGTAGTCCTGCTGATGTCATCCACCTTAGAAGTACCTTTGGAGTAGGTGGAAATGTATAAGCTCTCTGCCACATCTGATAACTGCAAAACACTATAGTAGAAATAAATAGATAGGCAGGAGTTCTCGTCTCACTACTGGCAATTGTTTGGATGTGTGTGTGAGAATCATATAGTGTGTGGGTTATACCATTTTCGACTTCTGTACCACCCTTTACACTTACCCTCATTCCCATTTACTAGTCATGTTGATGTCATCTACCTTAGAAGTATCTTTGGATGAGGTGAAAATGTATAAGCTCCATGGTCTGTCTGATAACTGAGTAGTACTGTAGTATAAATAACTAGATAGGCAGGAGTTCTAATCTCACTACAGACAATATTTGGATGTGTGAGTATGTGTTTGTGTGACAATCATGTAGTGTGTGGGTTATACCATTTTTAACCTGTGTACTACCCTTTACACTTCCCCTCACTCCAATTTAGTAGTCCTGTTGATGTCATCCACCTTAGAAGTATCTTTGGACTAGAGGAAAATGTATAAGCTCTGTGGCACATCTGATAACTATGTAGCCCTACAGTAGAAATAACTAGATAGGCCTCAGCTTTGGCCGGCTAACAACTTGGTTATATTCAACTGGACGTATAAGAGAATTTAAGTACCTTTATCTGCACTTTAAAAAAAAAAAATACAGTATTTAATTTGATTTAAACTGTGTTGAAGGAATTTTAACTGAGCTGGCAGTTTTTCTGCTCTTCTGCTCTTTAGTAACTTGAACAGAAGCTAGTGTTT
>NC_056736.1:515154592-515180003 GCF_019279795.1 Protopterus annectens
TAAAAAATAAGTTGTAAATATACCTAACACTAAAGGTAAGAGGCACAGCTGGTCAGCAGTAAATATCTACGTATAAGTTGTAAATATACCTAACACTAAAGGTAAGAGGCACAGCTGGTCAGCAGTAAATATCTACGTATAAGTTGTAAATATACCTAACACTAAAGGTAAGAGGCACAGCTGGTCAGCAGTAAATATCTATGTATAAGTTGTAAATATACCTAACACTAAAGGTAAGAGGCACAGCTGGTCAGCAGTAAATATCTACGTATAAGTTGTAAATATACCTAACACTAAAGGTAAGAGGCACAGCTGGTCAGCAGTAAATATCTATGTATAAGTTGTAAATATACCTAACACTAAAGGTAAGAGGCACAGCTGGTCAGCAGTAAATATCTACGTATAAGTTGTAAATATACCTAACACTAAAGGTAAGAGGCACAGCTGGTCAGCAGTAAATATCTATGTATAAGTTGTAAATATACCTAACACTAAAGGTAAGAGGCACAGCTGGTCAGCAGTAAATATCTACGTATAAGTTGTAAATATACCTAACACTAAAGGTAAGAGGCACAGCTGGTCAGCAGTAAATATCCACGTATAAGTTGTAAATATACCTAACACTAAAGGTAAGAGGCACAGCTGGTCAGCAGTAAATATCTACGTATAAGTTGTAAATATACCTAACACTAAAGGTAAGAGGCACAGCTGGTCAGCAGTAAATATCTACATATAAGTTGTAAATATACCTAACACTAAAGGTAAGAGGCACAGCTGGTCAGCAGTAAATATCTACGTATAAGTTGTAAATATACCTAACACTAAAGGTAAGAGGCACAGCTGGTCAGCAGTAAATATCTACATATAAGTTGTAAATATACCTAACACTAAAGGTAAGAGGCACAGCTGGTCAGCAGTAAATATCTACTTATAAGTTGTAAATATACCTAACACTAAAGGTAAGAGGCACAGCTGGTCAGCAGTAAATATCTACGTATAAGTTGTAAATATACCTAACACTAAAGGTAAGAGGCACAGCTGGTCAGCAGTAAATATCTACGTATAAGTTGTAAATATACCTAACACTAAAGGTAAGAGGCACAGCTGGTCAGCAGTAAATATCTATGTATAAGTTGTAAATATACCTAACACTAAAGGTAAGAGGCACAGCTGGTCAGCAGTAAATATCTACGTATAAGTTGTAAATATACCTAACACTAAAGGTAAGAGGCACAGCTGGTCAGCAGTAAATATCTACATATAAGTTGTAAATATACCTAACACTAAAGGTAAGAGGCACAGCTGGTCAGCAGTAAATATCTACATATAAGTTGTAAATATACCTAACACTAAAGGTAAGAGGCACAGCTGGTCAGCAGTAAATATCTACATATAAGTTGTAAATATACCTAACACTAAAGGTAAGAGGCACAGCTGGTCAGCAGTAAATATCTATGTATAAGTTGTAAATATACCTAACACTAAAGGTAAGAGGCACAGCTGGTCAGCAGTAAATATCTACATATAAGTTGTAAATATACCTAACACTAAAGGTAAGAGGCACAGCTGGTCAGCAGTAAATATCTACGTATAAGTTGTAAATATACCTAACACTAAAGGTAAGAGGCACAGCTGGTCAGCAGTAAATATCTACGTATAAGTTGTAAATATACCTAACACTAAAGGTAAGAGGCACAGCTGGTCAGCAGTAAATATCTACATATAAGTTGTAAATATACCTAACACTAAAGGTAAGAGGCACAGCTGGTCAGCAGTAAATATCTACGTATAAGTTGTAAATATACCTAACACTAAAGGTAAGAGGCACAGCTGGTCAGCAGTAAATATCTACATATAAGTTGTAAATATACCTAACACTAAAGGTAAGAGGCACAGCTGGTCAGCAGTAAATATCTACATATAAGTTGTAAATATACCTAACACTAAAGGTAAGAGGCACAGCTGGTCAGCAGTAAATATCTACGTATAAGTTGTAAATATACCTAACACTAAAGGTAAGAGGCACAGCTGGTCAGCAGTAAATATCTATGTATAAGTTGTAAATATACCTAACACTAAAGGTAAGAGGCACAGCTGGTCAGCAGTAAATATCTACGTATAAGTTGTAAATATACCTAACACTAAAGGTAAGAGGCACAGCTGGTCAGCAGTAAATATCTACGTATAAGTTGTAAATATACCTAACACTAAAGGTAAGAGGCACAGCTGGTCAGCAGTAAATATCTATGTATAAGTTGTAAATATACCTAACACTAAAGGTAAGAGGCACAGCTGGTCAGCAGTAAATATCTACGTATAAGTTGTAAATATACCTAACACTAAAGGTAAGAGGCACAGCTGGTCAGCAGTAAATATCTACATATAAGTTGTAAATATACCTAACACTAAAGGTAAGAGGCACAGCTGGTCAGCAGTAAATATCTACGTATAAGTTGTAAATATACCTAACACTAAAGGTAAGAGGCACAGCTGGTCAGCAGTAAATATCTATGTATAAGTTGTAAATATACCTAACACTAAAGGTAAGAGGCACAGCTGGTCAGCAGTAAATATCTACATATAAGTTGTAAATATACCTAACACTAAAGGTAAGAGGCACAGCTGGTCAGCAGTAAATATCTATGTATAAGTTGTAAATATACCTAACACTAAAGGTAAGAGGCACAGCTGGTCAGCAGTAAATATCTACGTATAAGTTGTAAATATACCTAACACTAAAGGTAAGAGGCACAGCTGGTCAGCAGTAAATATCTACGTATAAGTTGTAAATATACCTAACACTAAAGGTAAGAGGCACAGCTGGTCAGCAGTAAATATCTATGTATAAGTTGTAAATATACCTAACACTAAAGGTAAGAGGCACAGCTGGTCAGCAGTAAATATCTATATACGTTGTAAATATACCTAACACTAAAAGTAAGAGGCACAGCTGGTCAGCAGTAAATATCTACGTATAAGTTGTAAATATACCTAACACTAAAGGTAAGAGGCACAGCTGGTCAGCAGTAAATATCTACGTATAAGTTGTAAATATACCTAACACTAAAGGTAAGAGGCACAGCTGGTCAGCAGTAAATATCTACTTATAAGTTGTAAATATACCTAACACTAAAGGTAAGAGGCACAGCTGGTCAGCAGTAAATATCTACATATAAGTTGTAAATATACCTAACACTAAAGGTAAGAGGCACAGCTGGTCAGCAGTAAATATCTACGTATAAGTTGTAAATATACCTAACACTAAAGGTAAGAGGCACAGCTGGTCAGCAGTAAATATCTACGTATAAGTTGTAAATATACCTAACACTAAAGGTAAGAGGCACAGCTGGTCAGCAGTAAATATCTACGTATAAGTTGTAAATATACCTAACACTAAAGGTAAGAGGCACAGCTGGTCAGCAGTAAATATCTATGTATAAGTTGTAAATATACCTAACACTAAAGGTAAGAGGCACAGCTGGTCAGCAGTAAATATCTACTTATAAGTTGTAAATATACCTAACACTAAAGGTAAGAGGCACAGCTGGTCAGCAGTAAATATCCACGTATAAGTTGTAAATATACCTAACACTAAAGGTAAGAGGCACAGCTGGTCAGCAGTAAATATCTACGTATAAGTTGTAAATATACCTAACACTAAAGGTAAGAGGCACAGCTGGTCAGCAGTAAATATCTACGTATAAGTTGTAAATATACCTAACACTAAAGGTAAGAGGCACAGCTGGTCAGCAGTAAATATCTACGTATAAGTTGTAAATATACCTAACACTAAAGGTAAGAGGCACAGCTGGTCAGCAGTAAATATCTACGTATAAGTTGTAAATATACCTAACACTAAAGGTAAGAGGCACAGCTGGTCAGCAGTAAATATCTACATATAAGTTGTAAATATACCTAACACTAAAGGTAAGAGGCACAGCTGGTCAGCAGTAAATATCTACGTATAAGTTGTAAATATACCTAACACTAAAGGTAAGAGGCACAGCTGGTCAGCAGTAAATATCTACGTATAAGTTGTAAATATACCTAACACTAAAGGTAAGAGGCACAGCTGGTCAGCAGTAAATATCTACATATAAGTTGTAAATATACCTAACACTAAAGGTAAGAGGCACAGCTGGTCAGCAGTAAATATCCACGTATAAGTTGTAAATATACCTAACACTAAAGGTAAGAGGCACAGCTGGTCAGCAGTAAATATCTACGTATAAGTTGTAAATATACCTAACACTAAAGGTAAGAGGCACAGCTGGTCAGCAGTAAATATCTACGTATAAGTTGTAAATATACCTAACACTAAAGGTAAGAGGCACAGCTGGTCAGCAGTAAATATCTACTTATAAGTTGTAAATATACCTAACACTAAAGGTAAGAGGCACAGCTGGTCAGCAGTAAATATCTACGTATAAGTTGTAAATATACCTAACACTAAAGGTAAGAGGCACAGCTGGTCAGCAGTAAATATCTACGTATAAGTTGTAAATATACCTAACACTAAAGGTAAGAGGCACAGCTGGTCAGCAGTAAATATCTACGTATAAGTTGTAAATATACCTAACACTAAAGGTAAGAGGCACAGCTGGTCAGCAGTAAATATCTACGTATAAGTTGTAAATATACCTAACACTAAAGGTAAGAGGCACAGCTGGTCAGCAGTAAATATCTACGTATAAGTTGTAAATATACCTAACACTAAAGGTAAGAGGCACAGCTGGTCAGCAGTAAATATCTATGTATAAGTTGTAAATATACCTAACACTAAAGGTAAGAGGCACAGCTGGTCAGCAGTAAATATCTACGTATAAGTTGTAAATATACCTAACACTAAAGGTAAGAGGCACAGCTGGTCAGCAGTAAATATCTACGTATAAGTTGTAAATATACCTAACACTAAAGGTAAGAGGCACAGCTGGTCAGCAGTAAATATCTACGTATAAGTTGTAAATATACCTAACACTAAAGGTAAGAGGCACAGCTGGTCAGCAGTAAATATCTACGTATAAGTTGTAAATATACCTAACACTAAAGGTAAGAGGCACAGCTGGTCAGCAGTAAATATCTACGTATAAGTTGTAAATATACCTAACACTAAAGGTAAGAGGCACAGCTGGTCAGCAGTAAATATCTACGTATAAGTTGTAAATATACCTAACACTAAAGGTAAGAGGCACAGCTGGTCAGCAGTAAATATCTACGTATAAGTTGTAAATATACCTAACACTAAAGGTAAGAGGCACAGCTGGTCAGCAGTAAATATCTACATATAAGTTGTAAATATACCTAACACTAAAGGTAAGAGGCACAGCTGGTCAGCAGTAAATATCTACGTATAAGTTGTAAATATACCTAACACTAAAGGTAAGAGGCACAGCTGGTCAGCAGTAAATATCTACGTATAAGTTGTAAATATACCTAACACTAAAGGTAAGAGGCACAGCTGGTCAGCAGTAAATATCTACGTATAAGTTGTAAATATACCTAACACTAAAGGTAAGAGGCACAGCTGGTCAGCAGTAAATATCTACGTATAAGTTGTAAATATACCTAACACTAAAGGTAAGAGGCACAGCTGGTCAGCAGTAAATATCTACGTATAAGTTGTAAATATACCTAACACTAAAGGTAAGAGGCACAGCTGGTCAGCAGTAAATATCTACGTATAAGTTGTAAATATACCTAACACTAAAGGTAAGAGGCACAGCTGGTCAGCAGTAAATATCTACGTATAAGTTGTAAATATACCTAACACTAAAGGTAAGAGGCACAGCTGGTCAGCAGTAAATATCTACGTATAAGTTGTAAATATACCTAACACTAAAGGTAAGAGGCACAGCTGGTCAGCAGTAAATATCTACATATAAGTTGTAAATATACCTAACACTAAAGGTAAGAGGCACAGCTGGTCAGCAGTAAATATCTACGTATAAGTTGTAAATATACCTAACACTAAAGGTAAGAGGCACAGCTGGTCAGCAGTAAATATCTACGTATAAGTTGTAAATATACCTAACACTAAAGGTAAGAGGCACAGCTGGTCAGCAGTAAATATCTATGTATAAGTTGTAAATATACCTAACACTAAAGGTAAGAGGCACAGCTGGTCAGCAGTAAATATCTACGTATAAGTTGTAAATATACCTAACACTAAAGGTAAGAGGCACAGCTGGTCAGCAGTAAATATCTACGTATAAGTTGTAAATATACCTAACACTAAAGGTAAGAGGCACAGCTGGTCAGCAGTAAATATCTACATATAAGTTGTAAATATACCTAACACTAAAGGTAAGAGGCACAGCTGGTCAGCAGTAAATATCTACATATAAGTTGTAAATATACCTAACACTAAAGGTAAGAGGCACAGCTGGTCAGCAGTAAATATCTACGTATAAGTTGTAAATATACCTAACACTAAAGGTAAGAGGCACAGCTGGTCAGCAGTAAATATCTACGTATAAGTTGTAAATATACCTAACACTAAAGGTAAGAGGCACAGCTGGTCAGCAGTAAATATCTACGTATAAGTTGTAAATATACCTAACACTAAAGGTAAGAGGCACAGCTGGTCAGCAGTAAATATCTACGTATAAGTTGTAAATATACCTAACACTAAAGGTAAGAGGCACAGCTGGTCAGCAGTAAATATCTACATATAAGTTGTAAATATACCTAACACTAAAGGTAAGAGGCACAGCTGGTCAGCAGTAAATATCTACGTATAAGTTGTAAATATACCTAACACTAAAGGTAAGAGGCACAGCTGGTCAGCAGTAAATATCTATGTATAAGTTGTAAATATACCTAACACTAAAGGTAAGAGGCACAGCTGGTCAGCAGTAAATATCTACATATAAGTTGTAAATATACCTAACACTAAAGGTAAGAGGCACAGCTGGTCAGCAGTAAATATCTACGTATAAGTTGTAAATATACCTAACACTAAAGGTAAGAGGCACAGCTGGTCAGCAGTAAATATCTACATATAAGTTGTAAATATACCTAACACTAAAGGTAAGAGGCACAGCTGGTCAGCAGTAAATATCTACGTATAAGTTGTAAATATACCTAACACTAAAGGTAAGAGGCACAGCTGGTCAGCAGTAAATATCTACGTATAAGTTGTAAATATACCTAACACTAAAGGTAAGAGGCACAGCTGGTCAGCAGTAAATATCTACGTATAAGTTGTAAATATACCTAACACTAAAGGTAAGAGGCACAGCTGGTCAGCAGTAAATATCTACGTATAAGTTGTAAATATACCTAACACTAAAGGTAAGAGGCACAGCTGGTCAGCAGTAAATATCTACATATAAGTTGTAAATATACCTAACACTAAAGGTAAGAGGCACAGCTGGTCAGCAGTAAATATCTACGTATAAGTTGTAAATATACCTAACACTAAAGGTAAGAGGCACAGCTGGTCAGCAGTAAATATCTACGTATAAGTTGTAAATATACCTAACACTAAAGGTAAGAGGCACAGCTGGTCAGCAGTAAATATCTACGTATAAGTTGTAAATATACCTAACACTAAAGGTAAGAGGCACAGCTGGTCAGCAGTAAATATCTACGTATAAGTTGTAAATATACCTAACACTAAAGGTAAGAGGCACAGCTGGTCAGCAGTAAATATCTACGTATAAGTTGTAAATATACCTAACACTAAAGGTAAGAGGCACAGCTGGTCAGCAGTAAATATCTACGTATAAGTTGTAAATATACCTAACACTAAAGGTAAGAGGCACAGCTGGTCAGCAGTAAATATCTATGTATAAGTTGTAAATATACCTAACACTAAAGGTAAGAGGCACAGCTGGTCAGCAGTAAATATCCACGTATAAGTTGTAAATATACCTAACACTAAAGGTAAGAGGCACAGCTGGTCAGCAGTAAATATCTACGTATAAGTTGTAAATATACCTAACACTAAAGGTAAGAGGCACAGCTGGTCAGCAGTAAATATCCACATTTTAGTTGTAAATATACCTAACACTAAAGGTAAGAGGCACAGCTGGTCAGCAGTAAATATCTACGTATAAGTTGTAAATATACCTAACACTAAAGGTAAGAGGCACAGCTGGTCAGCAGTAAATATCTACATATAAGTTGTAAATATACCTAACACTAAAGGTAAGAGGCACAGCTGGTCAGCAGTAAATATCTACATATAAGTTGTAAATATACCTAACACTAAAGGTAAGAGGCACAGCTGGTCAGCAGTAAATATCTATGTATAAGTTGTAAATATACCTAACACTAAAGGTAAGAGGCACAGCTGGTCAGCAGTAAATATCTACATATAAGTTGTAAATATACCTAACACTAAAGGTAAGAGGCACATCTGGTCAGCAGTAAATATCTACGTATAAGTTGTAAACATGCCTAACACTAAAGGTAAGAGGCACAGCTGGTCACCAGTAAACATCTACGTATAAGTTGTAAATATACCTAACACTAAAGGTAAGAGGCACAGCTGCTCAGCAGTAAATATCTACTTATAAGTTGTAAATATACCTAACACTAAAGGTAAGAAGAACAGCTGGTCAGCAGTAAATATCTACATATAAGTTGTAAATATACCTAACACTAAAGGTAAGAGGCACAGCTGATCAGCAGTAAATATCCACATATAAGTTTTAAATATACCTTACACTAAAGGTAAGAGGCACAGCTGGTCAGCAGTAAATATCTACGTATAAGTTGTAAATATACCTAACACTAAAGGTAAGAGGCAGAGCTGGTCAGCAGTAAATATCTTCGTATAAGTTGTAAATATACCTAACACTAAAGGTAAGAGGCACAGCTGGTCAGCAGTAAATATCTACGTATAAGTTGTAAATATACCTAACACTAAAGGTAAGAGGCACAGCTGGTCAGCAGTAAATATCTACGTATAAGTTGTAAATATACCTAACACTAAAGGTAAGAGGCACAGCTGGTCAGCAGTAAATATCTACGTATAAGTTGTAAATATACCTAACACTAAAGGTAAGAGGCACAGCTGGTCAGCAGTAAATATCTACGTATAAGTTGTAAATATACCTAACACTAAAGGTAAGAGGCACAGCTGGTCAGCAGTAAATATCTACGTATAAGTTGTAAATATACGTAACACTAAAGGTAAGAGGCACAGCTGGTCAGCAGTAAATATCTACGTATAAGTTGTAAATATACCTAACACTAAAGGTAAGAGGCACAGCTGGTCAGCAGTAAATATCTATGTATAAGTTGTAAATATACCTAACACTAAAGGTAAGAGGCACAGCTGGTCAGCACTAAATATCTACATATAAGTTGTAAATATACCTAACACTAAAGGTAAGAGGCACAGCTGGTCAGCAGTAAATATCTACGTATAAGTTGTAAATATACCTAACACTAAAAGTAAGAGGCACATCTGGTCAGCAGTAAATATCTACGTATAAGTTGTAAATATACCTAACACTAAAGGTAAGAGGCACAGCTGGTCACCAGTAAACATCTACGTATAAGTTGTAAATATACCTAACACTAAAGGTAAGAGGCACAGCTGGTCAGCAGTAAATATCTACTTATAAGTTGTAACTATACCTAACACTAAAGGTATGAAGCACAGCTGGTCAGCAGTAAATATCTACGTATAAGTTGTAAATATACCTAACACTAAAGGTAAAAGGCACAGCTGGTCAGCAGTAAATATCTACGTATAAGTTGTAAATATACCTAACACTAAAGGTAAGAGGCACAGCTGGTCAGCAGTAAATATCTACGTATAAGTTGTAAATATACCTAACACTAAAGGTAAGAGGCACAGCTGGTCAGCAGTAAATATCTACGTATAAGTTGTAAATATACCTAACACTAAAGGTAAGAGGCACAGCTGGTCAGCAGTAAATATCCATGTATAAGTTGAAAATATACCTAACACTAAAGGTAAGAGGCACAGCTGGTCAGCAGTAAATATCTACATATAAGTTGTAAATATACCTAACACTAAAGGTAAGAGGCACAGCTGATCAGCAGTAAATATCCACATATAAGTTGTAAATATACCTAACACTAAAGGTAAGAGGCACAGCTGGTCAGCAATAAATATCGACATGTAAGTTGTAAATATACCTAACACTAAAGGTAAGAGGCACAGCTGGTCAGCAGTAAATATCTACTTATAAGTTGTAAATATACCTAACACTAAAGGTAAGAGGCACAGCTGGTCAGCAGTAAATATCTATGTATAAGTTGTAAATATACCTAACACTAAAGGTAAGAGGCACAGCTGGTCAGCAGTAAATATCTACGTATAAGTTGTAAATATACCTAACACTAAAGGTAAGAGGCACAGCTGGTCAGCAGTAAATATCTACGTATAAGTTGTAAATATACCTAACACTAAAGGTAAGAGGCACAGCTGGTCAGCAGTAAATATCTACATATAAGTTGTAAATATACCTAACACTAAAGGTAAGAGGCACAGCTGGTCAGCAGTAAATATCTACGTATAAGTTGTAAATATACCTAACACTAAAGGTAAGAGGCACAGCTGGTCAGCAGTAAATATCTACATATAAGTTGTAAATATACCTAACACTAAAGGTAAGAGGCACAGCTGGTCAGCAGTAAATATCTACGTATAAGTTGTAAATATACCTAACACTAAAGGTAAGAGGCACAGCTGGTCAGCAGTAAATATCTACGTATAAGTTATAAATATACCTAACACTAAAGGTAAGAGGCACAGCTGGTCAGCAGTAAATATCTATGTATAAGTTGTAAATATACCTAACACTAAAGGTAAGAGGCACAGCTGGTCAGCAGTAAATATCTACGTATAAGTTGTAAATATACCTAACACTAAAGGTAAGAGGCACAGCTGGTCAGCAGTAAATATCTACGTATAAGTTGTAAATATACCTAACACTAAAGGTAAGAGGCACAGCTGGTCAGCAGTAAATATCTACGTATAAGTTGTAAATATACCTAACACTAAAGGTAAGAGGCACAGCTGGTCAGCAGTAAATATCTACGTATAAGTTGTAAATATACCTTACACTAAAGGTAAGAGGCACAGCTGGTCAGCAGTAAATATCTACGTATAAGTTGTAAATATACCTAACACTAAAGGTAAGAGGCACAGCTGGTCAGCAGTAAATATCTATGTATAAGTTGTAAATATACCTAACACTAAAGGTAAGAGGCACAGCTGGTCAGCAGTAAATATCTACGTATAAGTTGTAAATATACCTAACACTAAAGGTAAGAGGCACAGCTGGTCAGCAGTAAATATCTATGTATAAGTTGTAAATATACCTAACACTAAAGGTAAGAGGCACAGCTGGTCAGCAGTAAATATCTACGTATAAGTTGTAAATATACCTAACACTAAAGGTAAGAGGCACAGCTGGTCAGCAGTAAATATCTACATATAAGTTGTAAATATACCTAACACTAAAGGTAAGAGGCACAGCTGGTCAGCAGTAAATATCTACATATAAGTTGTAAATATACCTAACACTAAAGGTAAGAGGCACAGCTGGTCAGCAGTAAATATCTACGTATAAGTTGTAAATATACCTAACACTAAAGGTAAGAGGCACAGCTGGTCAGCAGTAAATATCTACATATAAGTTGTAAATATACCTAACACTAAAGGTAAGAGGCACAGCTGGTCAGCAGTAAATATCTACGTATAAGTTGTAAATATACCTAACACTAAAGATAACAGGCACAGCTGGTCAGCAGTAAATATCTCCGTATAAGTTGTAAATATACCTAACACTAAAGGTAAGAGGCACAGCTGGTCAGCAGTAAATATCTACGTATAAGTTGTAAATATACCTAACACTAAAGGTAAGAGGCACAGCTGGTCAGCAGTAAATATCCATGTATAAGTTGTAAATATACCTAACACTAAAGGTAAGAGGCACAGCTGGTCAGCAGTAAATATCTACATATAAGTTGTAAATATACCTAACACTAAAGGTAAGAGGCACAGCTGGTCAGCAGTGAATATCCACATATAAGTTGTAAATATACCTAACACTAAAGGTAAGAGGCACAGCTGGTCAGCAATAAATATCTACGTCAAAGTTGTAAATATACCTAACACTAAAGGTAAGAGGCACAGCTGGTCAGCAGTAAATATCTACATATAAGTTGTAAATATACCTAACACTAAAGGTAAGAGGCACAGCTGGTCAGCAGTAAATATCTACATATAAGTTGTAAATATACCTAACACTAAAGGTAAGAGGCACAGCTGGTCAGCAGTAAATATCTACTTATAAGTTGTAAATATACCTAACACTAAAGGTAAGAGGCACAGCTGGTCAGCAGTAAATATCTACGTATAAGTTGTAAATATACCTAACACTAAAGGTAAGAGGCACAGCTGGTCAGCAGTAAATATCTACTTATAAGTTGTAAATATACCTAACACTAAAGGTAAGAGGCACAGCTGGTCAGCAGTAAATATCTACATATAAGTTGTAAATATACCTAACACTAAAGGTAAGAGGCACAGCTGGTCAGCAGTAAATATCTACGTATAAGTTGTAAATATACCTAACACTAAAGGTAAGAGGCACAGCTGGTCAGCAGTAAATATCTACGTATAAGTTGTAAATATACCTAACACTAAAGGTAAGAGGCACAGCTGGTCAGCAGTAAATATCTACGTATAAGTTGTAAATATACCTAACACTAAAGGTAAGAGGCACAGCTGGTCAGCAGTAAATATCTACGTATAAGTTGTAAATATACCTAACACTAAAGGTAAGAGGCAAAGCTGGTCAGCAGTAAATATCTATGTATAAGTTGTAAATATACCTAACACTAAAGGTAAGAGGCACAGCTGGTCAGCAGTAAATATCTACGTATTAGTTGTAAATATACCTAACACTAAAGGTAAGAGGCACAGCTGGTCAGCAGTAAATATCTACGTATAAGTTGTAAATATACCTAACACTAAAGGTAAGAGGCACAGCTGGTCAGCAGTAAATATCTACGTATAAGTTGTAAATATACCTAACACTAAAGGTAAGAGGCACAGCTGGTCAGCAGTAAATATCTACGTATAAGTTGTAAATATACCTAACACTAAAGGTAAGAGGCACAGCTGGTCAGCAGTAAATATCTACGTATAAGTTGTAAATATACCTAACACTAAAGGTAAGAGGCACAGCTGGTCAGCAGTAAATATCTACATATAAGTTGTAAATATACCTAACACTAAAGGTAAGAGGCACAGCTGGTCAGCAGTAAATATCCACGTATAAGTTGTAAATATACCTAACACTAAAGGTAACAGGCACAGCTGGTCAGCAGTAAATATCTATGTATAAGTTGTAAATATACCTAACACTAAAGGTAAAAGGCACAGCTGGTCAGCAGTAAATATCTATGTATAATTTATAAATATACCTAACACTAAAGGTAAGAGGCACAGCTGGTCAGCAGTAAATATCTACATATAAGTTGTAAATATACCTAACACTAAAGGTAAGAGGCACAGCTGGTCAGCAGTAAATATCTACGTATAAGTTGTAAATATACCTAACACTAAAGGTAAGAGGCACAGCTGGTCAGCAGTAAATATCTACGTATAAGTTGTAAATATACCTAACACTAAAGGTAAGAGGCACAGCTGGTCAGCAGTAAATATCTACGTATAAGTTGTAAATATACCTAACACTAAAGGTAAGAGGCACAGCTGGTCAGCAGTAAATATCTATGTATAAGTTGTAAATATACCTAACACTAAAGGTAAGAGGCACAGCTGGTCAGCAGTAAATATCTACATATAAGTTGTAAATATACCTAACACTAAAAGTAAGAGGCACATCTGGTCAGCAGTAAATATCTACGTATAAGTTGTAAACATGCCTAACACTAAAGGTAAGAGGCACAGCTGGTCAGCAGTAAACATCTACGTATAAGTTGTAAATATACCTAACACTAAAGGTAAGAGGCACAGCTGCTCAGCAGTAAATATCTACTTATAAGTTGTAAATATACCTAACACTAAAGGTAAGAGGCACAGCTGGTCAGCAGTAAATATCTACGTATAAGTTGTAAATATACCTAACACTAAAGGTAAGAGGCACAGCTGGTCAGCAGTAAATATCTACGTATAAGTTGTAAATATACCTAACACTAAAGGTAAGAGGCACAGCTGGTCAGCAGTAAATATCTACTTATAAGTTGTAAATATACCTAACACTAAAGGTAAGAGGCACAGCTGGTCAGCAGTAAATATCTACGTATAAGTTGTAAATATACCTAACACTAAAGGTAAGAGGCACAGCTGGTCAGCAGTAAATATCTACGTATAAGTTGTAAATATACCTAACACTAAAGGTAAGAGGCACAGCTGGTCAGCAGTAAATATCTACGTATAAGTTGTAAATATACCTAACACTAAAGGTAAGAGGCACAGCTGGTCAGCAGTAAATATCTACGTATAAGTTGTAAATATACCTAACACTAAAGGTAAGAGGCACAGCTGGTCAGCAGTAAATATCTATGTATAAGTTGTAAATATACCTAACACTAAAGGTAAGAGGCACAGCTGGTCAGCAGTAAATATCTACGTATAAGTTGTAAATATACCTAACACTAAAGGTAAGAGGCACAGCTGGTCAGCAGTAAATATCCACGTATAAGTTGTAAATATACCTAACACTAAAGGTAAGAGGCACAGCTGGTCAGCAGTAAATATCTACGTATAAGTTGTAAATATACCTAACACTAAAGGTAAGAGGCACAGCTGGTCAGCAGTAAATATCTACGTATAAGTTGTAAATATACCTAACACTAAAGGTAAGAGGCACAGCTGGTCAGCAGTAAATATCTACATATAAGTTGTAAATATACCTAACACTAAAGGTAAGAGGCACAGCTGGTCAGCAGTAAATATCTACGTATAAGTTGTAAATATACCTAACACTAAAGGTAAGAGGCACAGCTGGTCAGCAGTAAATATCTACGTATAAGTTGTAAATATACCTAACACTAAAGGTAAGAGGCACAGCTGGTCAGCAGTAAATATCTACGTATAAGTTGTAAATATACCTAACACTAAAGGTAAGAGGCACAGCTGGTCAGCAGTAAATATCTACGTATAAGTTGTAAATATACCTAACACTAAAGGTAAGAGGCACAGCTGGTCAGCAGTAAATATCTACATATAAGTTGTAAATATACCTAACACTAAAGGTAAGAGGCACAGCTGGTCAGCAGTAAATATCTACGTATAAGTTGTAAATATACCTAACACTAAAGGTAAGAGGCACAGCTGGTCAGCAGTAAATATCTACGTATAAGTTGTAAATATACCTAACACTAAAGGTAAGAGGCACAGCTGGTCAGCAGTAAATATCTATGTATAAGTTGTAAATATACCTAACACTAAAGGTAAGAGGCACAGCTGGTCAGCAGTAAATATCTACGTATAAGTTGTAAATATACCTAACACTAAAGGTAAGAGGCACAGCTGGTCAGCAGTAAATATCTACGTATAAGTTGTAAATATACCTAACACTAAAGGTAAGAGGCACAGCTGGTCAGCAGTAAATATCTACGTATAAGTTGTAAATATACCTAACACTAAAGGTAAGAGGCACAGCTGGTCAGCAGTAAATATCTACGTATAAGTTGTAAATATACCTAACACTAAAGGTAAGAGGCACAGCTGGTCAGCAGTAAATATCTATGTATAAGTTGTAAATATACCTAACACTAAAGGTAAGAGGCACAGCTGGTCAGCAGTAAATATCTACATATAAGTTGTAAATATACCTAACACTAAAGGTAAGAGGCACAGCTGGTCAGCAGTAAATATCTACATATAAGTTGTAAATATACCTAACACTAAAGGTAAGAGGCACAGCTGGTCAGCAGTAAATATCTACGTTATAGTTGTATATATACCTAACACTAAAGGTAAAAGCACAGTTGGTCAGCAGTAAATATCTACGTATAAGTTGTAAATATACCTAACACTAAAGGTAAGAGGCACAGCTGGTCAGCAGTAAATATCTACGTATAAGTTGTAAATATACCTAACACTAAAGGTAAGAGGCACAGCTGGTCAGCAGTAAATATCCACATAAAAGTTGTAAATATACCTAACACTAAAGGTAAGAGGCACAGCTGGTCAGCAGTAAATATCTACGTATAAGTTGTAAATATACCTAACACTAAAGGTAAGAGGCACAGCTGGTCAGCAGTAAATATCTATGTATAAGTTGTAAATATACCTAACACTAAAGGTAAGAGGCACAGCTGGTCAGCAGTAAATATCTACGTATAAGTTGTAAATATACCTAACACTAAAGGTAAGAGGCACAGCTGGTCAGCAGTAAATATCTATGTATAAGTTGTAAATATACCTAACACTAAAGGTAAGAGGCACAGCTGGTCAGCAGTAAATATCTACGTATAAGTTGTAAATATACCTAACACTAAAGGTAAGAGGCACAGCTGGTCAGCAGTAAATATCTACATATAAGTTGTAAATATACCTAACACTAAAGGTAAGAGGCACAGCTGGTCAGCAGTAAATATCTACGTATAAGTTGTAAATATACCTAACACTAAAGGTAAGAGGCACAGCTGGTCAGCAGTAAATATCTACGTATAAGTTGTAAATATACCTAACACTAAAGGTAAGAGGCACAGCTGGTCAGCAGTAAATATCTACGTATAAGTTGTAAATATACCTAACACTAAAGGTAAGAGGCACAGCTGGTCAGCAGTAAATATCTACGTATAAGTTGTAAATATACCTAACACTAAAGGTAAGAGGCACAGCTGGTCAGCAGTAAATATCTATGTATAAGTTGTAAATATACCTAACACTAAAGGTAAGAGGCACAGCTGGTCAGCAGTAAATATCTACGTATAAGTTGTAAATATACCTAACACTAAAGGTAAGAGGCACAGCTGGTCAGCAGTAAATATCTATGTATAAGTTGTAAATATACCTAACACTAAAGGTAAGAGGCACAGCTGGTCAGCAGTAAATATCTACATATAAGTTGTAAATATACCTAACACTAAAGGTAAGAGGCACAGCTGGTCAGCAGTAAATATCTACATATAAGTTGTAAATATACCTAACACTAAAGGTAAGAGGCACAGCTGGTCAGCAGTAAATATCTACATATAAGTTGTAAATATACCTAACACTAAAGGTAAGAGGCACAGCTGGTCAGCAGTAAATATCTACATATAAGTTGTAAATATACCTAACACTAAAGGTAAGAGGCACAGCTGGTCAGCAGTAAATATCTACGTATAAGTTGTAAACATGCCTAACACTAAAGGTAAGAGGCACAGCTGGTCAGCAGTAAACATCTACGTATAAGTTGTAAATATACCTAACACTAAAGGTAAGAGGCACAGCTGGTCAGCAGTAAATATCTACTTATAAGTTGTAAATATACCTAACACTAAAGGTAAGAAGAACAGCTGGTCAGCAGTAAATATCTACATATAAGTTGTAAATATACCTAACACTAAAGGTAAGAGGCACAGCTGGTCAGCAGTAAATATCTATGTATAAGTTGTAAATATACCTAACACTAAAGGTAAGAGGCACAGCTGGTCAGCAGTAAATATCTACATATAAGTTGTAAATATACCTAACACTAAAGGTAAGAGGCACAGCTGGTCAGCAGTAAATATCTACGTATAAGTTGTAAATATACCTAACACTAAAGGTAAGAGGCACAGCTGGTCAGCAGTAAATATCTACGTATAAGTTGTAAATATACCTAACACTAAAGGTAAGAGGCACAGCTGGTCAGCAGTAAATATCTACGTATAAGTTGTAAATATACCTAACACTAAAGGTAAGAGGCACAGCTGGTCAGCAGTAAATATCTACGTATAAGTTGTAAATATACCTAACACTAAAGGTAAGAGGCACAGCTGGTCAGCAGTAAATATCTACGTATAAGTTGTAAATATACCTAACACTAAAGGTAAGAGGCACAGCTGGTCAGCAGTAAATATCTACGTATAAGTTGTAAATATACCTAACACTAAAGGTAAGAGGCAAAGCTGGTCAGCAGTAAATATCTATGTATAAGTTGTAAATATACCTAACACTAAAGGTAAGAGGCACAGCTGGTCAGCAGTAAATATCTACGTATAAGTTGTAAATATACCTAACACTAAAGGTAAGAGGCACAGCTGGTCAGCAGTAAATATCTACGTATAAGTTGTAAATATACCTAACACTAAAGGTAAGAGGCACAGCTGGTCAGCAGTAAATATCTACGTATAAGTTGTAAATATACCTAACACTAAAGGTAAGAGGCACAGCTGGTCAGCAGTAAATATCTATGTATAAGTTGTAAATATACCTAACACTAAAGGTAAGAGGCACAGCTGGTCAGCAGTAAATATCTACGTATAAGTTGTAAATATACCTAACACTAAAGGTAAGAGGCACAGCTGGTCAGCAGTAAATATCTATGTATAAGTTGTAAATATACCTAACACTAAAGGTAAGAGGCACAGCTGGTCAGCAGTAAATATCTACATATAAGTTGTAAATATACCTAACACTAAAGGTAAGAGGCACAGCTGGTCAGCAGTAAATATCTACGTATAAGTTGTAAATATACCTAACACTAAAGGTAAGAGGCACAGCTGGTCAGCAGTAAATATCTACGTATAAGTTGTAAATATACCTAACACTAAAGGTAAGAGGCACAGCTGGTCAGCAGTAAATATCTACATATAAGTTGTAAATATACCTAACACTAAAGGTAAGAGGCACAGCTGGTCAGCAGTAAATATCTACGTATAAGTTGTAAATATACCTAACACTAAAGGTAAGAGGCACAGCTGGTCAGCAGTAAATATCTACATATAAGTTGTAAATATACCTAACACTAAAGGTAAGAGGCACAGCTGGTCAGCAGTAAATATCTACGTATAAGTTGTAAATATACCTAACACTAAAGGTAAGAGGCACAGCTGGTCAGCAGTAAATATCTACGTATAAGTTGTAAATATACCTAACACTAAAGGTAAGAGGCACAGCTGGTCAGCAGTAAATATCTACGTATAAGTTGTAAATATACCTAACACTAAAGGTAAGAGGCACAGCTGGTCAGCAGTAAATATCTACGTATAAGTTGTAAATATACCTAACACTAAAGGTAAGAGGCACAGCTGGTCAGCAGTAAATATCTATGTATAAGTTGTAAATATACCTAACACTAAAGGTAAGAGGCACAGCTGGTCAGCAGTAAATATCTACGTATAAGTTGTAAATATACCTAACACTAAAGGTAAGAGGCACAGCTGGTCAGCAGTAAATATCTACGTATAAGTTGTAAATATACCTAACACTAAAGGTAAGAGGCACAGCTGGTCAGCAGTAAATATCTACGTATAAGTTGTAAATATACCTAACACTAAAGGTAAGAGGCACAGCTGGTCAGCAGTAAATATCTACGTATAAGTTGTAAATATACCTAACACTAAAGGTAAGAGGCACAGCTGGTCAGCAGTAAATATCTACGTATAAGTTGTAAATATACCTAACACTAAAGGTAAGAGGCACAGCTGGTCAGCAGTAAATATCTACATATAAGTTGTAAATATACCTAACACTAAAGGTAAGAGGCACAGCTGGTCAGCAGTAAATATCTACGTATAAGTTGTAAATATACCTAACACTAAAGGTAAGAGGCACAGCTGGTCAGCAGTAAATATCTACGTATAAGTTGTAAATATACCTAACACTAAAGGTAAGAGGCACAGCTGGTCAGCAGTAAATATCTACGTATAAGTTGTAAATATACCTAACACTAAATGTAAGTGGCACAGCTGGTCAGCAGTAAATATCTATGTATAAGTTGTTAATATACCTAACACTAAAGGTAAGAGGCACAGCTGGTCAGCAGTAAATATCTACGTTATAGTTGTATATATACCTAACACTAAAGGTAAAAGCACAGTTGGTCAGCAGTAAATATCTATGTATACGTTGTAAATATACCTAAGACTAAAGGTAAGAGGTACAGCTGGTCAGCAGTAAATATCCACGTATAAGTTTTAAATATACCTAACACTAAAGGTAAAAGGCACAGCTGGTCAGCAGTAAATATCTACGTATAATTTGTAAATATACCTAACACTAAAGGTAAGAGGCACAGCTGGTCAGCAGTAAATATCTACATATAAGTTGTAAATATACCTAACACTAAAGGTAAGAGGCACAGCTGGTCACCAGTAAACATCTACGTATAAGTTGTAAATATACCTAACACTAAAGGTAAGAGGCACAGCTGGTCAGCAGTAAATATCTACTTATAAGTTGTAAATATACCTAACACTAAAGGTAAGAGGCACAGCTGGTCAGCAGTAAATATCTACGTATAAGTTGTAAATATACCTAACACTAAAGGTAAGAGGCACAGCTGGTCAGCAGTAAATATCTATGTATAAGTTGTAAATATACCTAACACTAAAGGTAAGAGGCACAGCTGGTCAGCAGTAAATATCTACGTATAAGTTGTAAATATACCTAACACTAAAGGTAAGAGGCACAGCTGGTCAGCAGTAAATATCTATGTATAAGTTGTAAATATACCTAACACTAAAGGTAAGAGGCACAGCTGGTCAGCAGTAAATATCTACGTATAAGTTGTAAATATACCTAACACTAAAGGTAAGAGGCACAGCTGGTCAGCAGTAAATATCTACGTATAAGTTGTAAATATACCTAACACTAAAGGTAAGAGGCACAGCTGGTCAGCAGTAAATATCTACGTATAAGTTGTAAATATACCTAACACTAAAGGTAAGAGGCACAGCTGGTCAGCAGTAAATATCTACGTATAAGTTGTAAATATACCTAACACTAAAGGTAAGAGGCACAGCTGGTCAGCAGTAAATATCTACGTATAAGTTGTAAATATACCTAACACTAAAGGTAAGAGGCACAGCTGGTCAGCAGTAAATATCTTCATATAAGTTGTAAATATACCTAACACTAAAGGTAAGAGGCACAGCTGGTCAGCAGTAAATATCTACATATAAGTTGTAAATATACCTAACACTAAAGGTAAGAGGCACAGCTGGTCAGCAGTAAATATCTATAAGTTGTAAATATACCTAACACTAAAGGTAAGAGGCACAGGCACAGCTGGTCAGCAGTAAATATCTACGTATAAGTTGTAAATATACCTAACACTAAAGGTAAGAGGCACAGCTGGTCAGCAGTAAATATCTTTGTATAAGTTGTAAATATACCTAACACTAAAGGTAAGAGGCACAGCTGGTCAGCAGTAAATATCTACGTATAAGTTATAAATATACCTAACACTAAAGGTAAGAGGCACAGCTGGTCAGCAGTAAATATCTACGTATAAGTTGTAAATATACCTAACACTAAAGGTAAGAGGCACAGCTGGTCAGCAGTAAATATCTACGTATAAGTTGTAAATATACCTAACACTAAAGGTAAGAGGCACAGCTGGTCAGCAGTAAATATCTACGTATAAGTTGTAAATATACCTAACACTAAAGGTAAGAGGCACAGCTGGTCAGCAGTAAATATCTTTGTATAAGTTGTAAATATACCTAACACTAAAGGTAAGAGGCACAGCTGGTCAGCAGTAAATATCCACGTATAAGTTGTAAATATACCTAACACTAAAGATAACAGGCACAGCTGGTCAGCAGTAAATATCTCCGTATAAGTTGTAAATATACCTAACACTAAAGGTAAGAGGCACAGCTGGTCAGCAGTAAATATCTACTTATAAGTTGTAAATATACCTAACACTAAAGGTAAGAAGCACATCTGGTCAGCAGTAAATATCTACGTATAAGTTATAAATATACCTAACACTAAAGGTAAGAGGCACAGCTGGTCAGCACTAAATATCTACATATAAGTTATAAATATACCTAACACTAAAGGTAAGAGGCACAGCTGGTCAGCAGTAAATATCTACATATAAGTTGTAAATATACCTAACACTAAAAGTAAGAGGCACAGCTGGTCAGCAGTAAATATCTACGTATAAGTTGTAAATTTACCTAACACTAAAGGTAAGAGGCACAGCTGGTCAGCAGTAAATATCTACATATAAGTTGTAAATATACCTAACACTAAAGGTAAGAGGCACAGCTGGTCAGCAGTAAATATCTACGTATAAGTTGTAAATATACCTAACACTAAAGGTAAGAGGCACAGCTGGTCAGCAGTAAATATCTACGTATAAGTTGTAAATATACCTAACACTAAAGGTAAGAGGCACAGCTGGTCAGCAGTAAATATCTACGTATAAGTTGTAAATATACCTAACACTAAAGGTAAGAGGCACAGCTGGTCAGCAGTAAATATCTACGTATAAGTTGTAAATATACCTAACACTAAAGGTAAGAGGCACAGCTGGTCAGCAGTAAATATCTACGTATAAGTTGTAAATATACCTAACACTAAAGGTAAGAGGCACAGCTGGTCAGCAGTAAATATCTACGTATAAGTTGTAAATATACCTAACACTAAAGGTAAGAGGCACAGCTGGTCAGCAGTAAATATCTACGTATAAGTTGTAAATATACCTAACACTAAAGGTAAAAGGCACAGCTGGTCAGCAGTAAATATCTATGTATAAATTGTAAATATATCTGACACTAAAGGTAAGAGGCACAGCTGGTCAGCAGTAAATATCCATGTATAAGTTTTAAATATACCTTACACTAAAGGTAAGAGGCACAGCTGGTCAGCAGTGAATATCCACATATAAGTTGTAAATATACCTAACACTAAAGGTAAGAGGCACAGCTGGTCAGCAATAAATATCTACATCAAAGTTGTAAATATACCTAACACTAAAGGTAAGAGGCACAGCTGGTCAGTACTAAATATCTACATATAAGTTGTGAATATACTTATCACTAAAGGTAAGAGGCACAGCTGGTCAGCAGTAAATAAGCACGTATAAGTTGTAAATATACCTAACACTAAAGGTAAGAAGCACAGCTGGTCAGCAGTAAATATCTACATATAAGTTGTAAATATACCTAACACTAAAGGTAAGAGGCACAGCTGGTCAGCAGTAAATATCTACGTATAAGTTGTAAATATACCTAACACTAAAGGTAAGAGGCACAGCTGGTCAGCAGTAAATATCTACATATAAGTTGTAAATATACCTAACACTAAAGGTAAGAGGCACAGCTGGTCAGCAGTAAATATCTACATATAAGTTGTAAATATACCTAACACTAAAGGTAAGAGGCACAGCTGGTCAGCAGTAAATATCTACGTATAAGTTGTAAATATACCTAACACTAAAGGTAAGAGGCACAGCTGGTCAGCAGTAAATATCTACGTATAAGTTGTAAATATACCTAACACTAAAGGTAAGAGGCACAGCTGGTCAGCAGTAAATATCTACGTATAAGTTGTAAATATACCTAACACTAAAGGTAAGAGGCACAGCTGGTCAGCAGTAAATATCTACTTATAAGTTGTAAATATACCTAACACTAAAGGTAAGAGGCACAGCTGGTCAGCAGTAAATATCTATGTATAAGTTGTAAATATACCTAACACTAAAGGTAAGAGGCACAGCTGGTCAGCAGTAAATATCTACGTATAAGTTGTAAATATACCTAACACTAAAGGTAAGAGGCACAGCTGGTCAGCAGTAAATATCTATGTATAAGTTGTAAATATACCTAACACTAAAGGTAAGAGGCACAGCTGGTCAGCAGTAAATATCTACGTATAAGTTGTAAATATACCTAACACTAAAGGTAAGAGGCACAGCTGGTCAGCAGTAAATATCTACGTATAAGTTGTAAATATACCTAACACTAAAGGTAAGAGGCACAGCTGGTCAGCAGTAAATATCTACGTATAAGTTGTAAATATACCTAACACTAAAGGTAAGAGGCACAGCTGGTCAGCAGTAAATATCTATGTATAAGTTGTAAATATACCTAACACTAAAGGTAAGAGGCACAGCTGGTCAGCAGTAAATATCCACGTATAAGTTGTAAATATACCTAACACTAAAGGTAAGAGGCACAGCTGGTCAGCAATAAATATCCACATATAAGTTGTAAATATACCTAACACTAAAGGTAAGAGGCACAGCTGGTCAGCAGTAAATATCCACGTATAAGTTGTAAATATACCTAACACTAAAGGTAAGAGGCACAGCTGGTCAGCAGTAAATATCTACATATAAGTTGTAAATATACCTAACACTAAAGGTAAGAGGCACAGCTGGTCAGCAGTAAATATCTACTTATAAGTTGTAAATATACCTAACACTAAAGGTAAGAGGCACAGCTGGTCAGCAGTAAATATCTACGTATAAGTTGTAAATATACCTAACACTAAAGGTAAGAGGCACAGCTGGTCAGCAGTAAATATCTACGTATAAGTTGTAAATATACCTAACACTAAAGGTAAGAGGCACAGCTGGTCAGCAGTAAATATCTTCATATAAGTTGTAAATATACCTAACACTAAAGGTAAGAGGCACAGCTGGTCAGCAGTAAATATCTACGTATAAGTTGTAAATATACCTAACACTAAAGGTAAGAGGCACAGCTGGTCAGCAGTAAATATCTATTTATAAGTTGGAAATATACCTAACACTAAAGGTAAGAGGCACAGCTGGTCAGCAGTAAATATCTATGTATAAGTTGTAAATATACCTAACACTAAAGGTAAGAGGCACAGCTGGTCAGCAGTAAATATCTATGTATAAGTTGTAAATATACCTAACACTAAAGGTAAGAGGCACAGCTGGTCAGCAGTAAATATCTATGTATAAGTTGTAAATATACCTAACACTAAAGGTAAGAGGCACAGCTGGTCAGCAATAAATATCCACATATAAGTTGTAAATATACCTAACACTAAAGGTAAGAGGCACCGCTGGTCAGCAGTAAATATCTCCGTATAAGTTGTAAATATACCTAACACTAAAGGTAAGAGGCACAGCTGGTCAGCAGTAAATATCTACGTATAAGTTGTAAATATACCTAACACCAGTGGCTGACTGCCAGTAGACTTCAAAATCACAGGGGCTGCAGGAGACAACTGAATGGGTGTTGGGGTCAAGGGGAGGGGTGTGGTCAAGCCAGAAGGGGAGGAGCTATGCACTGAAAACCACAAAAACTAACTTTTAATTAAAATACGGCTGCCCTGGGTGGCAAACCATCATTATGAAAGTCAATCAAGACAAAAATAAGTGTAGAAGAATAAAAATATTTCAATGCATTGGCTGCATGACAGCTTACTTAATATCTAGATGGAAACAAAAGGTTGTGAGGCATGAAAAATAAATTACTTTTAAATACACATTACTGGAATGCCAGTCAAAACCAAGTATAAGAAAAACCAGAAGCACTCAACTCA
>NC_056736.1:515180503-515278003 GCF_019279795.1 Protopterus annectens
TTTTCCCTCCCTCAGCTGTCTCCCTTTCACTAACAGTTCCTTTTTCCCTCCCTCAGCTGTCTTCCTTTAACTAACAGTTCCTTTTTCCCTCCCTCAGCTGTCTCCCTTTAACTAACAGTTCCTCCCACAGCTGTCTTCCTTTAACTAACAGTTCCTTTTCCCTCCCTCAGCTGTCTCTCTTTAACTAACAGTTCCTTTTTCCTTCCCTCAGCTGCCTCCCTTTAATTTACACTTTTTCCCCTCCCTCAGCTGTCTTCCTTTAACTAACAGTTCCTTTTCCCCTCCCTCAGCTGTCTCCCTTTAACTAACAGTTCCTCCACAGCTGTCTTCCTTTAACTAACAGTTCCTTTCCCCCCCTCAGCTGTCTCCTTTTAACTAACAGTTCCTTTTTCCCCTCCCTCAGCTATCTCCCTTTAAGTAACAGTTCCTTTTTTCCTTCTTCAGCTGTCTCCCCTTTAACTAACAGTTCATTTTTCCCTCCCTCATCTGTCTCCCTTTAACTAACAGTTCCTTTTTCCCACCCTCAGCTGTCTCCCTTTAACGAACAGTTCCTTTTTCCCTCCCTCAGCTGTCTCCGTTTAACTGTTTCTTTTTCCCTCCCTCAGCTGTCTCCCTTTAACTAACAGTTCCTTTTTCCCTCCCTCAGATTTCTCCCTTTAACTATCAGTTCCTTTTTTCCTCCCTCAGCTGTCTCCCTTTAACTAACAGTTCCTTTTTCCCTCCCTCAGCTGTCTCCTTTTAACTGACAATTCCTTTTTCCCTCCCTCAGCTTTCTCTCTTTAACTAACAGCTCCTTCTTCCCTCCCTCATCTGTCTCCCTTTAACTAGCAGTTATTTCCCTCTTTCAGCTGTCTCCCTTTAACTAACATTTCCTTTTCCCTCCCTCAGCTGTCTCCCTTTAACTAACAGTTCCTTTTCCCTCCCTCAGCTGTCTCCCTTTAACTAACAGTTCCTTTTTCCCTCCCTCACCTGTCTCCCTTTAACTAACAGTTCATTTTTCCATTCCTCAGCTCTCTCCCTTTAACTAACAGGTCCTTTTTCCCTCCCTCAGCCATCTCCCTTTAACTAACAGTTCATTTTCCCTCCCTCAGCTGTCTCCCTTTAACTAACAGTTCCTTTTTTCCTCCCTCAGCTGTCTCCCTGTAACTAACAGTTCCTTTTCCCCTCCCTCAGCTGTCTCCCTTTAACTAACAGTTCCTTTTTCCCTCCCTCAGCTTTCTCCCTTTAACTAACAGTTCCTTTTTCCATCCCTCACCTGTCTCCCTTTAACTAACAGTTCATTTTCCCTCCCACAGCTGTCTCCCTTTAACTAACAGTTCCTTGCCCCCCTCAGCTGTCTCCCTTTAACTAACAGTTCCTTTTTCCCTCCATCAGCTGTCTCCCTTTAACTAACATTTCCTTTTTCCCTTTTTCAGCTATCTCCCTCTTACTAACAGTTCCTTTCTCCCTCACTCCTCCGTCTCCCTTTAACTAACAGTTCCTTTTCCCTCCCTCAGCTGTCTCCCTTTAACTAACAGTTCCTTTTTCCCTCCCTCAGCTGTCTCCCTTTAACTAACAGTTCCTTATCTCTCTCCAGTCTCACCTTCCTCTTTCCTTTGCCACTTTTTTACCATATCATCCGCTCACATCTTTCAACACCATCAGCTACCTAGTCATCCTCCCTCACTTATACCACACTGCTGATTTCTTCCCCTACTCCCTACAACCCCAGTTATACCCCCAAATTAGCCCTCTCTCCTATGTCCTCCATATGCATCTCCTCTCTTCTCCATTTACACCTGTCTCCTATCCATCTCTTATTCCTCCTTCTCCACCCATCACTAAGCCTTCTTTTATTCCACTTGTTCTTTTTTTACTTCACTTGTTTCTGTCTACCTTTTATCACTGCCCTTTAAGTTACAGCTCAATTCCTTCCTTCTATACTGGGTCTCCATTCTTTATCCCCGCTAACCCTTCCCCAACTATTTCTCCTGTACTATATAACATGACTTTTCTCCACCTACTAAAATCCTGTTTCCTTGAAATTCAAACCTATCAGAGCCCACTATCTCCTACATAGAAAACCATCAACCTTTTTGAAACACATTTCCTCTCAGAAAAAAGTCCAACTTCAGCCCAGGTCCACTTTCTGTCCACATTGCCAATAAGAGCACAATATGCTGCAAGCTAATCTCAAACAACACAATAAAATCTTCCATGCTCCTCTTAAACTCTTGTATCTTAGGATCAGGAGTCTGTGTAAAAAAAATACACTTCTGCATTCCTAGATGCACCTTCAGAATCCTGACATTATTATAGGTTCATAAATGTATACTAGGCTAACTACCACTAGTGCCATTTTAAGCCTATAGCCATCCAAACTAAATGTGACCCACAAATTTAATTTATATTGGGGTGTTTACTGCCTCTCTTTGTCCATCAGAGACACAAGTGACAGACCAGGGATGAATTTCAAATTACCTATCCATTGGTCCAAATTGCGCTTAAACAGGGATAGTGAGAAACTTTGCCTCACATGGATGGGGAGCCTATTCCAAAGAATGGGAATTCTCTGAGAAGCATATCTGTCTCTCCAACATGTCCTATTTATGCTACTTAAGTTGCAATCAAAACTTAGTTTTTTTGATTTAGTAGTTCAGATGCTGTTTGCTTTGGGGATGTGCAGAAAGTTTATCAAACCAGGGTTCAGAAATGCCTTACATGCTAGGCAAAGATCACATCTCAGAAGTCTGTATGAAAATGAGTAAAGACACAGGGCTTTGAGGTGATCAGCATGGGGCATTGTCTTTATTCCTGTATTCTTTTTGTAAGGAACCTTTATGAGAATTCCATTTGCTTCATGTGTCTGGTCAGGTACATACTGAAGGGGTCATTATACTCTATGATGGGCCTGATGAGATCTGTGTACAGTTGTACGATGACCTCTCTTTACCTAGATGTCATGCTGTTACTTATAAGTTGAGCAACCTAGAAGGATTTTCTTACTACCTTGGACACATGTTTGTCAAAGGCTAGGTTACTATCTGCATGAGTTCCTAGAGTCCTGACAAGTGAATCAACTTTTAGGGGTGTTTTAGTGATGATATAGTTACCAGAGTGGCTGACTTCCCAAAAGGTACTATAATGTATTTATAGGTACTGAGTTTTAAGTCACTGATTTGGCACCAAGCATTTGTCTGTATTACACCTGAAGGGTGTTCTTGTCTTGGGTAATTCAATGACTGCTCACAGTTTGCAATCATCTGTGAACGTTTTTAGCCAGAGGCCTTTATATTAACTGAAACTTGTCTGAAACCATGTAATTCTGCTGTTGAAATACTCCCCTTGGTTACAATATTCATAGACTAGATCAACAAACAAAAGAGCAGGGGCATATGCAGGGGTCTTCTAAGTCCCTGTGTAAAAACAATCCCCTCATTCTCCAGCATTGAAACCTTGGTGTCTGCCCTACAAATTAACAGTAAAAGACTATATATATATATATATATATATATATATATATATATATATATATATATATATATATTGCTATCTACTTTCCCCCTCACCACAATGACAATACACCTTTACTCAAAGATGTGTTGTCTTGGGTATATGAAAACTTTCTGTATGAAACTATTGTCCCAGGAGATGTAAACATAAACTGATCTCCCTCTAAGCAAAACTCCTCTTCTTCCTACACATGCTTCAGCCTGTTTAACTTGTCCCCAGCTATTTCATGCCCCTATTAGATATGACAAAGTTAATTGAATACTCACTACACTAGACTGAAAGTTAATTGAATATTCACCACCTTAGACTGGATTTGTACTACATACCCTGAAAATATAGTCCAGAATGGGGTACTGCCTGTTTCTGTAAGTGATCACCACCCTACCTATACTATTAAAACATTTACCAAAAAGATCAAAACTACCCCTACAACTCTGCTAGGAATCTATCAACATTTAATAAAGACAGCTTTACTCTAACTGGAGTATTGTAAAACAGCTTCCCCAGATGATGCCATCCAGCATTTCAATGATACCCTCCCAAACCACCGTACTCCACTTACAAGGAAGAGAGTCAAAACCAACATGTCTTCTGGATGCCACCCTCAGCTAAGCAAATTCAAATACAAGGGAGAAAACATGGGGTACTTGGTATGCTATCCATTCTAATGAAAATATTACTACCTTATTTATGATTTTGCTGATGACGACTTACTCCTCATTGAGGATCTGGGGTGTACTTACCTCTACATACAGGCTGAGTTCTCCAACTTTGCCCAAGTTTCAGAACTGACAGACAATGCAGCCAGACAGAGGTATTTCCAATGAACAACCCAGCCAGAACAGCAATGGGCTTTTTTCAACAACCCCCCTTTAGATGGTGCAAAGGACAGCTAGCTACTTGGATATCCACTGAACATTTCCCATAGCCAGTCTATTAAACTATAACCTAAAACTGATGTGGGAGGACCTTTTTCTCTCAGTGCATTCTTGGCAGAACTTAGGGTTATAGTTAATAGGCAGTGTTAATGCTCTTAAACTGATGTTCTGTCCCAAGTTGTACTATGTTATAAGACATCTGTCAGTTTCCCTGTCCAACTCATGGTTACAGAAAATCTCTTAAGTTAATGCTGAGTTTTGTCTGGAATGCTAAAAGGGCCAAAGATTTTGTTCTTTATATCAAATGGTCAGAGGAGGGGAGTTGTTTTACCTGATGTTAAAAAGTATGAACTCACATATACTTTAAAAAAATATTTGATCTAGATGTTAACAACCTCCCCTTATGGGCTAAGCTGGAAGCTGAGTTTCTAAGAAGTCCTTCACCACAAGGTATTTTTGGATTCCAAACTAGACTCCCCAAGCATCTGAAATTCTGATATTACACAGAGGCATCCTATCAAGCACTGCAACAGCTTCAAAGAAATATGGGCAACTTTAAATTGGGCCTGCTGAATGCCCCGATATGGGGACACACAACACCGATGATTGGTGGAACTAGCCCTTGCTGGCCCAATTGGATCAATAAGGGGCTTCATACTGTGACCCAGCTGGTACAGAGGGCACAAGGCACACTAACGCTTGCCTCTTTTGACTATTTACAAGATAAATATCAGCTAGAGACCAAGGATAAATTGAGAAACGTCCTACTTCGGCATGTCATCTTTACTTCCTGTTTGTTAAATGCCATCAGAATGGATGCACCCAGCCTCTTCTCACATCTTTTGCATAGGAATGTGAATTCAAGCATGGAAGGTTGTAATATCACACATATATATGAGCATCTCATTACCACTGATACAGTGAAATTTAGGGAACTGTTAGCAAATACATTATTGGGGTTACGTCAGCAATCCACCCCCTTCAGTACTGAATGTCAAATCAATTTACTGAAAGTACTCTATCCCTTTTCCTCTCTCTTTGAGTATCATTTAAAAATATTATTGTGACCGCCATGCCCTGGACCATCAATCAAGGAGCCTCAAAGTACAGGTCTGATTTCAAAGAAAAAATCCTAATTAATCTTTACTAGCTTTAACTATTCCTACAAGAAATCACACTGCTAAAACTTACATGTGAGCATAGGGCAAAGTGCTGAGTTAGTTGTCCAAAATTAAAATGCTTTCAGTCTCTCACTGAGCAATAGTTTTTTAAACACTAACCAACAGCTCTGCTGAGGCCCTCCCAAATTACATCATTTTGACACTTAGGTTTTCCCAGTATTCATATTGCATCATCTTAACACCTGGTCTGAGTTCTCAGACCACAAACTGCATTATTTAGCAATCTAACACCTGCTCAGAAACTTACAACAATACAAGGCATTTCACATATACACTAGAGAAGAAACCAGAGCAATAAAGCACATTCTACATGTAAGTTCTGATCATAAACTTTAGCCTTAAAACAGTGGGCATGAAACCTGTATCCAGACTCACTGGAGCTGAATTCTAACATGAAAGGGGCACAACATGCTTCACTGGGCCAGTAGAGTGCAATGTTGTCATATATTTTACAGTTCCACATTTCACAGTATTCATTTACACTCAAGAACATGCCTGTATTTTACATTTATTTACAAATGCCAGAATTATATATCAAATTCTATTTGACTAGGCTGGCAGCCTTCGCCCATCTCTCCCCAATCATCACAATTATATAAGGGATACTGGACATACAAGCATAGCCAGGAATTAGGCCTAGTGGGTGATCTGGCTTGTGGATGTTGTGATCATACAGACTCAGATATTCAGAGTCCCAAGTAGAAGTTTATTTGTCAGAAAGTCACATACTTGTGTATCATAATAGGGGACTTGTGGTTAGAGAAGAGGAAGACTGTCTCTGTTTGCATATAGCAACTCTTAATGCCTTACCTAAGACCAAGAAGCTCTGGGCAACCCAGGCAATCCTAATTTCCAAACTATGCATTGCCTCACAATGGAGAAAACCTACAGCACCTTACTTTTGGTGGAAGGCAGAGTTTTATGAGACACTATGCAAAGCAATTATCTATGTGAAATATCTTCAAATCCCCATTACAAAGCATCAGTGGTCTGAACGGGCTAAGCTAGATACCAGCAAATACAACTCCTTAATTTGTTTGACTAATCTGGGGACTAAGTTTTAGTACAACTAAACTGATGACTCTGATTCTCTATCTGTTAAACGTAGCACTTGCTCCTACAGTACTTATTACCTTGATACGGCACTCTTGTCATAGAGTGTACCCCAAAAAGGCAACCCCCCATTTCTCGGTCACCCACGTCCCCCGGAATCTTTTTTAAAGTTTTTTTTTGTCTATTCCTTCTAGCATGTCGAAGGATCAGTTGCTAGTGTCCTCTCCTGCTCAGCTGGTTAACCTGGGAATATTGAGGCAATGTTACAATTGCCTCATGTACACAGACAACCCTCTCCTCCTCCCACAAAACACAAATACATGCGAGAGATGCAACTATACGGCCAAACTGGAGGCTGAGCTCTCTCAACATAGGACTGGCAAGACCAGTCAGGAGGAGAAGGTTACCACACACACTATAGACCCAGTCTCACATAGTACCATTACAACCTCAAATCATACACATAAACACACAAAGACATACTCGGAGGCTCTGATCAAAAATCTACCAAAACAGCAGAGGCCACCAAAGCAGACACCCAAACAACCACCACCTCAGAACACAACACCTGCAACACATAGACCTCACAGTCAGAGTGTCAAACAGTCACAGCCCTTAAGGCCAAACACAATGCCAGACACACTAGTCATTGGTGACTCCATAGTCAGACACACTGATGTCCCGCTCACCAGACTGAGTAAGGAGAAGGTCACAGTAAGCTGCCTGTCGGGCGCTAGAATCCGCCACATAATGCAAGCACTCAGGTCTCTCAACAGCAGGTACAAATATGACTCAGTCATTGTCCACGCTGGTGTAATCGACCTGAGACATACCTCCTTGGACTACATGAAAAGAGACATTGAGGAGCTCTCTGATTATGTAGCCCAGGCAGGTATGACCCTGACCTTGAGCAGTATCCTACCTTCACCAAGAATGATGCCACAATACAGAGATAAGATGATCAGCTTTAACAATTGGCTTAAACACTGGTGTCATTCAAAGGGGATCCAGTGTCTGTCTGCCTGGGATGACATGCTGGACAAGCCACGCTGCTTATGAGGCGGCTTGCACCTGTCACCCTGGGATTCCGGATATTGGCAAAGGCTCTTGCCACCCCCATAGTGCCTTTTTAGGCAAGGCTCAAATTCTAAACCTACCACCCTAGAACACAAAAAGGAAAAAACTAAGGGTAATGCTGCTCAATGCCAGAAGTCTAAATCTCAAAATGCACGCACTCGAGGCCCTTCTCAGTATGGAGAACATCGATGTCTGTGCTGTGACAGAAACCTGGTTCAAGGCTCCTGAGAGCACCCCAGCGCTATCAGGTTTTACCTCATATCATGCGTTCCGGCCCCAAAATCCGGACAATACCAAGAAAGGAGGGTATCCATATTCATCAAGGACACCCACACCTCAAGACTGGTGGCAACGCACGATGCATCGGAGACCATCCAGGTGCAATTAACCATAGGCAAGACTGCTCTGCAAATTGTAGCATGTTACAGGCCACCCTCACAAACTCAGGAACCTCACATGGCCTTCCTGAAAACACTAGAGGGGATAAATGTATCACCAAACACCATCATACTAGGTGACTTCAATTACCCTAATATAGACTGGGAACACTACTCAAGCCCAAACACCCTAGCCCAAAAGTTCCTGGAATTCATAAACTCAAATGCCATGGAACAACTAGTCACCATCCCACAAGAGGAGATAACATACTTGATCTCATCATCACGAACATGGGAGCACAATGTTCAACACCGGAGGTGTACCCTCACTGGTGAGATCAGACCACAAACTAATCTCGCTGGAGGTCCTCATCCCACCCCACCTGAAATAAAAAGACCACAGTAAAGAACTTCTCAAAAGCCGACTTCACACTTCTAAAGACTAGTGTGGTCTCCTTTAAGGCCCCCGAGCGGAAAACAGTACTCAAGCTGCTGAATCACTTACAAATGCCTTCTACCAGCACCTGCAGGACTGCATGGATAAGGCAATCCCAAGCAAAACAAAGACTCTTTGTACCAAAGGCAAGCGTCCAGTCTGGTGGACCCCAGCCATAAACAAACTCTACAACAAAAGGAGGAAGCTACTACAAGATAGAGCAAAATCCTTAAAAGGTAAGACACCCTTGATCACTATAAGTAAAAACTAAGAGCTCTCATAAAATCATCCAAAGCAAATTTCGAGAGAAAAATAGCTAAAGACTCAAAAGACAATCATAAGGCCTTCTTTAGCTATGTTAGAAACCTGGGAGGAAACTCCCAGATATGCTCAGAGCTAGTTCAAAATGATGTGAAGATTACTGATCCTACAGACATTGCCAACATACTGGCTGACAGGTTCAGTGCAAACTTCTCCCCTCCCCAAAGGAGAGATATCTATACCAAACAATTGCAGCCCCCAAACATCTCCAGCGCCCAAGTGAGAACTGCTCTCTCCAAAGCAAAAACACAGCATCCATGGGACCTGATGGTGTCCCCGGCTGTGTGCTCCATGAACTCAATGAGGAATTAAACCCACAGCTAGGACAGCTGTTTAATCAAAGTCTTACCTCTGGATACGCACCCAGGAGTGGCGCACTGCAACTGTGGTACCACTTCACAAAGGCGGTGCCTCCACCGACCCTGGAAATTACCGGCCCATTAGCTTGACAAGCCTTATCTGCAAAGCCATGGAGAGGATCATAATGGACCTCATAAATAAAGACATAGGAATTTGCAGACTTTGGATCCAACCCAGTTTGGCTTTGTCAAAGGCAGATCATGCCTTTTAAACTTGGTTGACTTTTTGAAACAGTCACCAAAGCCATTGATGAGGGAAAGGCAGTCCATACAGCCTACCTCGATCTGGCTAAGGCCTTCGATACAATACCCCACTCGGGTATCATTGAAAAACTCATCAGCTTAAATGTCAACCCATACATCACAAGATGGGTTGCAAACTGGCTGAGTGACAGAACCCACAGGGTCAGAGTTGCTGGCGCCATGTCAGACTCAAAGCCTGTCACAAGTGGTGTCCCACAGGGCTCAGTCCTGGGCCCACTCTTGTTTGGCATCTACTTTTCCGAAGTACAAGCAAACACAGGAGGGTTATGGCTGACAAAGTTTGCAGATGACTGCAAACTGGGCGCCATAGTAGAAAACACATCTGATACAGATATCCTTCAGAAGGGTCTCACAGAAACGGATAACTGGTGCCAGAGCCACGGCCTAAAGTTAAATGCCAAAAAATGCATAGTCATACCCTTCGGGAAAAACAAGGTTACCCCTAGCTACCAAATAGGTGGCAATCCACTGAGCACAGAAGAAGTTATCAAGGACCTGGGGACCCAGGTTGATAGTAGTCTGTCATTCGACACCCATGTAGCTAAAGTAGTTAGGAAGACCTTCTACATTGCCCACCTTATCATGAAGGGATTCTCATCTAGATCAAGGGAGGTCATAGTCTCCCTTTACTCATCACTCATCAGACCAATGATTGAGTACAATGCCCCATTTGGAATGTGTCTGACCCGACACTTGCAGCAGCTGGAGAGGCCACAAAAGTTCCTCACCAAAAGGATAAAGGGTCTCAAAAATCTGTCCTATGCTGCCTGACTGAAAGAACTCCAGCTCTATTCAGTCGCTTACCGCTTGCTCAGAGGTGACCTTTGCCTAACATACAAGGCCATGTCAAACCCAGATTTGATGAATATGCTTCACCTCAAAAAATCTAGATCCATCAGAGCCACAAGGGCGGGAGACTTAAACCTTGACATGGCTATTAATAGGGCGTGCTGGAGGGATAGATTCATCACCCAAAGACTCCCTATGCTGTGGAACAAAATCCCGGTACATGTGAGGCAGAGCACCTCGCTGGCCTTGTTCAAGAGAAATCTTGACCAATGGATGGGAGATCACAGATATACCCCAGGGATAACCTCAGTGTCACTGCTCGACAGAGGCACAGCAAAATAATGGGTATAGTTCCCCATACTAAAGGGGTGGTGTAAGCCACAAAACGATGGGCTAGGCTTGTAAATGCCCTCGGGCAGATAGCCTAGTATGAACCTATGAACCTATGAACCTATGTGTTAATAATATATGCATTTTCATAATTTGGAATTGGATGTAGGTGAATCCAATCATTCACTTTAACACATATTCTTGTTGTTAACTGTTGTTGGTTACTACTGTTGGTTGCTTGTTTTCACCATCCTTTTGTTTTATGTCTAGTGGAGTATTATTGTGATCTCTGTCACTGTTGACTCTCTTATGTTATTGCAATAAAGATGATGAATTTGAAAAACAAAAAGTTACCTTGAAATTCAAACCTATCAGAGCCCATTGTCTCCTGAATATAAATCATGTCCACAACATTACTAAAGGTCACTGCACTGCTGACAACAAATATTCCAGCAGTTGTCAGAAATCCTAATTAAAATCATCTAAAAGCTCCTGGTCCACTGTTTCTCAACTCCTCCTACCAGGTGAACCCTCTGAACCCATCCCTCCTTCCATTCAAACTGACTTCAGCACTGCCTCCACTTTCAACATCTACTTCCCTTTCTAAACACACTACCATCCCCAACTTAACCTGTACTTCTCATAACTCCAAAAGCTTGCAAACACCTTCAACCTTAAACCAGTCACCAGATCCACAATTAGGAATTGCCTAAGGAAACTGAAGCCCGCCAAACCTGTACTTGTCAACCTCCCAAATGAATACCTTAAACTTCAACAGGTACTATTGCCTAATCTGTCTCAGTGATTATCACTAGATCTAGTCAGGAGTCCATTTTCTCTGATATATCTACATCCTACCTGTACGTAAGGGTAGCACGTTTACAGAGCTAACTTCAGACTATTTACTATAATCTTTCCCCTCTCCTTGATCCAGGAGAAAAGTGTTCACTTGCAGTTAGTAATACTTCTTTGGAACGATAACCGACTTGCCTCATCTCAGCATGGATTTCATCCTTCTGAGAGCACTGACTATGAAGTGCTATCTTTCCTCATAACTATAAATCAACGCAGACATGAAAATGTGCTGCTTTCTTGTTATCTTCCCTGTTCTATCAAAATCTCTTGATCCTGTCTCTCACCCTCGCCACGCGTCTTTACTGATTTTCACATATAAACTTCCCCACCGTAGCTATATAATGGTTCAACACCTATTTCACTAATAGGTGCCAGCGGGTGAAATGGCACCCGGCTAAACCAGACTTCTACCCTATAACTGCAGGTGTCCCTAAAGGGTATATTCTTGTTCAATTACTTTTCAGTATGTTCGCTTATGACCTACCCTCTGCATCTAAGCACTCAACCATCAACCAGCAAGCCAATGATTCTTCTAATATCTGCCGTGTTAATTCTGTTCTTCAACTTCAAAGTATTATCCAGCTCTTCTTCTCTTGAAACATGACTCGTAAAGTCCAGTCTTGTTCTGAAACCAACTAAAAACTAAACTAATGCTGATAACCTCAGTCAAACTCTGACCTTAAAAACACTTCACCCTTTACTCTTCTAATGATGCAACAGTACAGATTGTTCCTTAAACCAAACTATTAAATGCTGTCATGCATGACAACCTACAATTTGACATTCATACTCAACAAATAGTCAAAAAACTCATAAAACTAGATTTCTTCTACTGAGCTAAACCTCATACATCTGATTATGGTTGCAAATGCACAGCAACCATTTACTTATTACTTAGCCTGTCAAAGTCAAAGTCAAAGTAAACTTTATTGTCATTCAGAAATCACACAAGTTCAAAAACTGAATTAAATTCCGTATCTCCAGACTCAATGTGCAGACAACATATAGACTATTTTCATAGACATTTACACAAGTAACACCCAGCTATTACATCAAGGACATGCAGGTAGACAGACTAATATGCACATAATTAGAAACACATTTTAACACTTTTTGAACTGAACACTTACTTGCATGAGACTTTAGTTTTGCACAGGTACTTGGTTAAGACACTGCATTGATCCTTGCACAGAAGAAGTATTGTATTGTGAACATTAGAGGATTGCACTATGGGCCTTAAAGTATTGCACTATGGTTAATTTACAAATTTGCATGTATTGCACTGAAAGAAGAGATATTTTACTGCATTACTGATGCCCTAGATGGCCTATAAGTTATAGTCATGGTGAATATTGCACTATTAGGTGAGACTGGTAACTAGGTTCTTGCACAAATTGAGACAGTTTCTACTGACCCAGTTAGACATCATGGAGTACAGTGGTTATTAGTGTTCAGCAGCTGCACATATGTCATATGGTGGTCCTATTTTTTCACTAACTTGCACTCCATTCAGCTTATACTTCACTCAGCATACATAACTTTAACAGTGTTAAAATAAAATAGCCAAGTTTGTCACTAGTCTAGACAATATAATTTGTCATTGTCTGCCATCAAACAATTCATTTGGGTTGAATTCCATGTCTTCCTAAACTGCTGTCAACTAAAGTATAACACAGGATCCTTTACTTGTGCAGTACATGTGCAACCCTTACATTTCTACTTCTATGGTACATGCCATCAATAAATCTCCACTCCTTCTCACAATAACAGTAGAGACTGTCTATATGCAAATGATATTGCTAAAATCTGAAATCCTATGTCCATTTTATTCTGACAGATTAACAACCTCAAACAGTTCAAATACAGCCTAAAATCATTCCTTTCTGACTCAGGGATCCAGAAGGGTATTAGAGGAAGGGGGACTAAGCAAAGCCTAGTACTCTCCTCACACACACACACACACACACACACACACACACACACACACACACACACACACACACACACACACCACTACCTCTATTCTCTTCATCACTACTTGCTTTCATTTGTGCTTCATATTGGTTACCAGTCCCTCCCAACAGTGCAGATTTTCGCAGAATGTCCACATTTTTGCTTCATATTTTTGGTCTGTTTTTTACAAAATTGTGGTTTTCTATCAAATAATTGGCAAATCATTGAGGATTCAAGGCAGGATATAATGACAAACATGAGTTTTAGGCTTTATACCCTTCAGAAAATCCATGCAAATTCAAATCCTGTTATTCTATCAACTAAGTTTGTAAGAACAATATTTAAAATGTGTCCATATTTTTGGGCCTTTGTCCCCCCATTATTTATGGTTTTGTCCAGATTTCTTTCTCTGAGAGGTTGAGAGGTATGACTCCCTATAGGGTAATGTTATGTTTGACCCTGATAATCAACTACCTTTAAAATGTAAATAACTGTCTCTTGTAATTGCTTTCTCCCATATTTCACTCTTCATATTAAAATACAAATTGTAAATAGCATTTATTTTGTAAACAATTATTTTCCCCCCTTTCTATTGTATCTTCTTCTTCTGACTATATATTTCTTCTTCTTGGACTTCCTACTTTCTGCTTCACTGTCTGCCTTTGTATCCACACTTTTTAAACACTAGTGTGTACCGCACGTCTCTGTCATTATACCCTACTTTGAATGTACTCATATTTTAAGGTACTCCATTTGGAATGTTTTATGTTTTCCTCAGTGAGTGCTGATACTCACTTTCATTTGATAGCTTTCATTGTTATTAGTACTTTTGTATGGGTTTTAATTCTTCTCTGTCATTGTTTCTGCCTAATTCTTTCCATTTGTCATATAATGTATACTGCTTTTTGTAGATCTTTTTTTCCCCGGGCCTCCTTTGGAAAGGGGCTTTTAGCCAGGAGGGAGCTTTCTCAGAAACCACATGCAAACAAATAAAATGCAAATACAAGTGTCACTGTGAATTGTATCATGCTTATATCAGATAAATAGCTCATATATAGATGGCAATACATTAGAAATCCCCCATACACCAAAGCATTCTTCAGACACATCATTTTACTTTGGACAGGTGCTATTATCATAAGATAATTTTAGAGAACATGGCCTACCTAAGACAGATACATAGCCAATTATGAATTATGCCTGTTTTAAATACGTTTCATATCAAACTCTGTACTTCAATATTGCTGCATTGTTACTGTCTCATAGGCGCTGGAACCATAGAGTGAGTGGGAGGGAGTGTCCCCCACTTTTACAGCTGCAAGACCTGTAACGTTTTTCTTTAAGGAGGACCCAATGGAGGACTCATGCATGCGTTGCACACTAATGTGAATTTTAAACACAAAAGTGCACAGAAAATGTTCCCGATCACATCACTGCTAAGCCTGCTTCCAGAGTCACCCACAGTAAGGAGAAGTACTCTGCTTCTATTTATGAAGGCTGTGCTCCATTTCTATTTATTAAGTGTGTGGCTGTGCTCCGTTTCTATTTTTGAAGTGTGTGTGTGTGTGTGTGTGTGTGTGTGTGTGTGTGTGTGTGTGTGTGTGTGTGTGTGTGTGCGTGTGTGCGTGCGTGTGTGTGTGTGTGTGTGTGTGTGTGTGTGTGTGTGTGTGTGTGTGTGTACAACTGGATTATGTTCACATCTATAGCTTGCTCATCCATGAATTGCTGTAAAGCATCCATTTGCTAAAATCCTGGGGTTTGATGTTCAAGAGGGCTGTGAAACATTCTATATGATACTGACTCCAACAAAGGTCATAGAGATTGAATAGAATAAAGATGCAGGGATGCGCAATACATTTTTACTTCTGAGCAGCCTAGCTTATTGTTGTTATTGTGCTTCTTTCCTCACACAATTCCCTTAAAATAGCTGCAGCACACAGGAGATGGCTTAAATACAGAGGTGATTATGCTGTCTAATACGGTGAAAAAATGTGAAATAGTATAGCCATTTGATACATGTTCTCTGTTGGTGCATAAAATAAGTGCATCCTTTTTTGATTAGGTTTATTTAACTAGTTGTGTTATTGTATCATATGCTGTAGAACAGCTAGAATTAAAACAATTCTATTCCTCTAAAATGAAAATTGTTATTTGTTCAAACAACATAGTAGATCTTGATTTGGACTATCTTATCTGTATAATGGTATACGCCAATAACATGCCAGATTAAGATACAATGTTTATAGCTTGGAGTATGGTCACCTATAACAAAATAGCATTTATGTTCAAAGCCCACTGGTGCAATTCCCTCATCTGGGTGTGTTTCCATTGTTCTTTGATGCACAACATTTGTTGTAGTTCATGGAACATTTTTGAAGTAGGAAAACTGGGATCTAGATTTTATCCCATCAAAATGTGAGCTGGGAAAGTATCTACTAACTACAGAGCAGTGTTCTAAAGTTTCAACAGTGCATGATGCAAGCTTTTGTGTTTTGCAAAGATGCACCAGACTTTTGTATTGTTGTGATGTCTCTCTCAACCTGACCATTTCTTCGCTGGTATTTTAGCGTTCTTCTGATGTGACATTATTCCCATTCCAAAGCAAATTTCTCGTATTTCAAAGTTAGAAAATGTGAGCCATTGCTGGAAATAACAGTCTTTGGTATACTATATCTGACAAAATTTCATTTCATAACTCTAATCACAGTGTTAGCTGTCATGTCTTTTAGTTTGGATGCCTCCGAGTATGTTGCATAGTAGTGAATATATGGGAGGTATATGGTTAAAATTTTCTAAAATGGGTAGTTTTGTCATTATTGGTCCATACATTTTGTTTCATTGCTTACTAGAAGACTGTTCAAAACTACAAATTTAAAACACATTCTAACAACTGGAGCTGTGTTATACAAGGAATATAATTTAATACAATCAGTAAGGTGAATCAAAGAATGCATACATATATCCATGGCCCTAAAAATGTGTCAAGCAGAGCGCCTCCTTGGCCCTCTTCAAAAGGAACCTTGATGATTGGATGGGAGATAGGAAATTCACCCCAGAGATCACATCAGTTGCCCTGCTAGACAGGAGTCCAGGGAAGTAAATATTGTGGGAAGAAATATCCAGAGAATTGTTATGGCTAGACTCGTATAGGCCCTAGGGCCGATAGTCTAGTACCAACCTATGAACCTATGAACCTATGTTTGAAAACAACCCAGAGGAAAGTGTGAAAGGCACAAAATCGTGGGCAAATTTTAAGCTTTACTCTTGTCACCAAAGCAAAGGATGAAGGTAAAACAGTTCACACCACATTACCTTGACCTGGACAACCTTTGGACACAATCCCCTACTCGGGTGTAGTACAAAAGATGAATAATGGAGGAGCAAACACTTGCATCACTAGCTGGATTGCTGACTTGCTCACAAGATGCAGGAGATCAAAACAGGGGAAGAGACCAGTCACCAATGGAGTCTCCCAGGGTTCGGTGTTTAGAATTTTTCTGTTTGGCATATACATCTCAAAAGTAAAAGGAAATACCAAATACTTTGACTGTCTAAGTTTGAGATGACTGCAGGCTAGGAGCAGTTATTGAATCCCCAAATGACGTAACCATCATGCAGGCAAGTTTGTCCCAAATAATAACTGGTGTCAAAATCATGACAATGCCTTCTGAGAACAGACCCAATTGTTTGGCATTTGGGAACTTGTGTGTACAGTGACCTAACTTTTGACCAACATGTGCCCAAAGTCATAAGAAAGCCTTTCTATATTGCACAGCTTATAAACAAATTAACAAACACAAATCTATAAATATTGTTTGCATTTATATTCTGTCAGGTAACAACACAAATACCCTTGAGGGCATTCTACAACGGCTGTCCATAAACTGCCCACAAGAAACCATTGTTCTCGGAGATTTTAATATTGACTGGAACACCTGTTCCTCAGACTTCCCTACCACCCACATAAATTTGTATGGCTTTACCCAGGTCATATCCTCCCCCACTAGATTCAGTAAGCCCAACATCAAAGAAAGCATACTAGACTGGATTCTCATAAACAACCACCCCCAAATATATAAAGCAGGCACCCAACCTGAGGAAATAAGTGACCACTTCCTCACTTATATACTCAGGCAAAAAACTGATATCCCCCCAACTATCTAGCTTCAGAACTATTAGGAGCAACAAGAACTTTAATAAAATTAAATTTCAAAATTAACTTCAGTCATGCAACTGGTCTTGTCTAAAACCGCTTCCATTAGACGAAGCAGTTTCGTACTTTAACTCCACATTCCTTACTATCCTTGATAACCACGCACCTACCCATACTATCAGAACCAATAAAAAAGTAGCACCATGGCTGTCTAAAGAAATTAGACAAGAAATCATACGTAGAAATAAAGCTTGGGCCTCTTGGAGAAGTACTAAATCCCTAAAGGACCAACTTATATATAAACAACTAAGGAATGTTACAAAGAAGTCTATTGTCCTAGACAAAAAATATATTACTGTAACCTGCAACAAAAACACCAAAATCGACCACATAAATTTTGGTCTAGTATAAATAACCTTCTCCACCCAGGACATTATACTACCCCTACTGCCTTGACTACCCTCCAAAAGCCACCGGAAAATATTGCTAACAGCTTTAATACTTTCTTTACAGAAACTATTCAATCCATTGCCAACCTTCTCCCTACAGAATATCTTCAAAAAGCTGCAGACGTAATAACATATCCCATTTCAATATTAATCAGTAGAACCATCTCAGAAGCTTATATCCCCTCCATCTGGAAAATTTCCCACGTTATTCCTCTCCATAAAGGGGGTAGTTCCACTGAAGTATCAAATTACAGGCCTAGTGCCATCCTGTCATCCTTGGCTAAAATTATGGAAAAATGTATCCATAAACAATTCTTACCCTACCTCAGTTTGAACAATCTCCTAGCCCCCTTTCAACATGGATTTAGACCCCACCATAGTATAACCTCAGTCCTTCTTTCCTTCTCTTATACAATAAATCAAAACCGTAACAATAACAAGCTTTCCTCTGCCCTCTTTCTAGACCCATCCAAGGTGTTTGATATGGTAAACCACCAGCTACTCCTATGGATACTAAAAACTCTCTCCATAGATAACCTGGCAATTCTCTGGTTTCATTCCTATCTAAGTTGCAGACAACAAGCTGTACTATGGAAGGATAATCTATCCTCCCTATTACCAATCACCCTTGGAGTCCCTCAGGGGTCAATATTAGGACCCCTCCTATTCTCCATCTTCATTAATGATCTCTATACAGTCATCCCAAATGCAACCTGTGTTCAGTATGCAGGTGACTCTACCCTAATCTGTTCTTCTAACTCCCCAATAGACTTACAGACTTTATCCCAAAATACCTTTAACAAAGTTGAAAACTAGCACACTGATCTGCGTCTACTATTAAATCCAAATAAAACAAAGCTGTTACTAATCACCCCCACTCATAAGGTCCCTTTGCCATCATTTACCATAACATCTAACAACGGCACCATAATTTCCCCAGAACCTACTACTAAACTATTAGGTGTAATAGTCGACAATAATCTTAAGGTTGATGCCCACATCAATCGAACCATTAAAACAGTCAATAAGAAACTCGGCTATTTATATAAGATTAAGCTATTCTTAACACCATCTGTTAGGACTGTGATTGACCGTACACATTTACTATCAAGCCTTCTTTGTGCCTCTCCTATTTATACAAACCTAGGTAAATTTGACCTCAATAAACTCAATAGTTGCTATAGTAATATTGCCAGATTTGCCACAGGTTCCGCATATAGATCACATCATTGTCTTAACCTTAGATCCCTAGGCTGGCTAGAATTACCCCGTCTACTTCAGTATAACCAATTAATAGTTGCTTACAAAGTTCTCTACCAGCCAGAAATCATGCCCATACTCAAAAATATAGTCACCCCTACAGTAACCTAAAAACACTCTGCTCTTCTAACAGATGTACAGTCCTATCCATAGCATGAAGGGAAAGGAAATAACATCAATGGAAAGGAGGCAGAGAGGAACAGAAAACAAAGGAGAACACATAAATTAATCCTAGTTTTTTATACTACTTCAATGTTAGTGAAAATAGTTAAAGGATATAACTAATAGTTCTACTAATACCTTCTAGTATATTTGTATATCATACTACACTTATTTGTACATTTATAGTAAAAACCTTGTTTAATGGACCTTTACTTAATATAATGGTTCTGCTAAGACCTTTTCAAATCGCACCTCCCAATTATTGATAATCACATAGAATGTACACTTTGAATATTATATTAGACACATACAAAACTATTGAGGAGATTAGGGATACTTTAGGGGTGCTTTTTAGGGAATTAGTTTGTTAAGCTTTGTCTATGTAGAGAAAATCTTCGCAGGGATACTAGTTTCCATTTCTTACCTAAATATGATAACCCATCTCATAATTACTATACTGTACTACAGAGCTGTAAAACTAATAACGACTTACTCCCTGCATTATTCCTGGTCCAAGGGGGGTGGTGTTTAGGCACTGGGTGGGGATGGGAATAAAAGGATGGTTTCTTAATTTTATATTATCAATACATGAACAGAAATCAACATCTCAAACAATCACTCTAGACTTATTTCACAAACAACCCAATTGCATAAATGTGGGAATTTGACTCATGGAATATCAAAGGGCTCCAGAATAAGAAGAAAAGAAAACCTTTCTTACACCTCATCCTGAAAGCGAAATCAAACTTCATATTGACCCAGGAAACTCATTTAACACTTGAACAATGGTCAGAAATTAAGGAGAAAAAATGGATAAGGGATATCATAGCTCCTGAAGGCAAATCTAATAGTGCAGGGGTAGCTATAATAATTAAAAACCAGTCCAAGATAAAATTTTAGAAACCCAAGTGGACAAGGAGGGAAGATGGTGCTATGTAACTATTCTAACTCCAAATCTTCCTAAACCTCTTCTCATCCTTAATGTTTACACCCCTTGTAAAAACCAACACATTTTTCTCGCCTCATTATACCCTATCTTAAATAAATTCCAAGATTATTACATGGTCCTAGGTGGAGACTGGAACACATATCTAAATCCTGACAAAGACAAAACAAGTACAAATATAATACCTAATAAACAAGCTCACCTAGCACTAAGAGAACTTATTCAGGATTACAAGTTATATGACCCCTTTAAGTATGGAGATAGTCTAAATAAATCCAACAGATTCACATTTTACTCCCAATGCCACAAAATGTGGTCGAGAATAGATTTTTTATCTAATTTCAGACTCATTTATCAAACTAGCCCCGAAAATGACCGTATACACTAGATACCTCTCGGACCACTCCAAAATCACTTTAAACTTCAATGGAATCACAATGAATAACACAATGAAAAAAGGCTACAATTGGTCTTTGAACCCCAACCTTCTAACCAAAAAGGAAATAATAAACAATATTCAAACCTTACTCAAATCAACCCTATCTAACATTCTTAACTCCCAACTACCTGTGGATATCAAATGGGTGGCAACCAAAGCCCAAATTAGGGGAAAACTTATTAAAAAAGCATCCTCCTATAAAAAATTTCATCTTAAAGAAGAACAGGACTTAGAAGCCAAAATTCAAAAGCTTGAGAATGACCTATTAACAAATTATAAAACCCATACTGAATCTGAAATCCTGAAACTTCAAAAAGACCTATACCTATTACATAACAGCAGACTATTCTTTTATGAAAACAAAATGCTTGCTAACTATGCTAACGAAATGCAAATACCATTGCGAGCACTGGCCAGAATCATAACCCAAACTAAACCTTCCTCCCAAATACCTGAAATATTCTATGAAAATATCCATTACACAAATATTGAAGATATTAGTAAAATCTTCGAACGAATATATTCACAGACCTATGGAGACCAAACATCAATAGCCTCCAAAGAAAAAAGAACAAGTTTCCTTCAAAGACTCGATTTCCCGAAACTAGATTCAAAACAACAAGAAAGGTTAACTGAACCTATCTCTATCAGAGAAATAACCACAACAATTCACCAAATGAAATCACATAAAGCCCCAGGCCCAGACGGTATCACAGTTGAATTCTACAAATCCTTCTCCCCTATCTTAGCTCAAATTCTATTCCATATACTGAACTATATAATAAACAATAAAATTAATGACCTACACTTTAATGCATCTAAAACTATTTTTATACTCAAAGATCAAGCTGACCCAAAAAACCCAGATAGCTATAGACCCATCTCACTATTAAACATTGACACCAAAATACTAACATCCATACTTGCAAACAGACTGAAAAAATTACTAGATAAAATTATCTCCCCCGAACAATCTGGTTTCACAACACTCAGACAAGCAAGTGATAATACACTAACTCTTAATACTCTAATATCTCAGGCTAATCATTCTAACCTAAACATATAAGCTCTAATTATTGATGCTCATAAAGCCTTTGACAGAGTAAATACAGATTTTCTACTCCAAACATTACCCTATTTTAATATTCCACAAAAATGTATCCAGATCCTGCATATTATATACAACAAGCCTTATACATCTTTATATATCAACAAAACTTGGTCTAACAGAATTTCAATTAAAAATGGAACTCATCAAGGATGCCCTCTATCTCCTGTACTCTTTAACTTATATCTTGAACACTCTTATTAAATATGAAACAAAATCATTACCATAACCCCCCAATAATATTTAACACAAAAATCTTCCTCTCAACCTTTGCAGATGATTTGAATATCTATTGTACCACACCAATCTCAAATGTAAACAAAATAATATCAGCTATAGAACACTTCTCAAATATAGCAAACTACAAATTAAATCTTAAAAAAACTAGCATATTTCCTTTAAACCCCCCTAAACCATTCTCGCTCCTACCTCTAATAGGAAAAATAAAAACAAAAGAGATAATCAACTATTTAGGCATCACTTTCTCAACAAACAATAAAGATTTTTACTCAAATAATATAACTCAAAAATGGCAGAATATTATTTTAGACCTTAATAGATGGAAAAATCTAAAACTACCTTTCCTGGCAAAAGTCTCAGTAATTAAAATGAATGTATTACCCAGATTACTTTATATATTCATGACTACTCGATTAAACATACCCAATAATTTTTTTAGACAAACTCACACTTTGCTCACAAAATTTATATGGGAACCAAAAAAAACAGAATCTCATATACCAAACTTTCAACCCCAAAAAGTAAAGGTGGTCTAGACCTTCCCAATTTCGAGACGTATTACCTAATTATGAATGCTAATAGAGTACTGTGAATACCTGAATACAACCCAAAGAATAAAGACTGGTCCCGATGTGGATAATAATATACCAAAGACATATCAAAAGCTTGGATATCAACCCCAAAGCCTTACCATTTCTAAATACAAGTTTAATAAAACCATGCAAAATATTAGAACCCCTTAAACACTCTATCTCACTAACTCAAAAACTCTTTAAGTATCTAAATCTGACTCATGCTATGATGATGCAACAACCCTTACACAAAAATCCCAACCTTAAAATTAACAATCAGTCTCTAAACCTGAATCCCTTTCCTAAATTAATTAATATAACCATCCAAGATATATACCCATACATTAACGGTTCTATACAATAAGTAGAGAATCATTTGAACCTGCCCAAATCCTATCTAGTGATTTTAAGGCAAATTAAAGAATTATGTACCAGCTATTTACAGAGCTGCAACATAAGCAGCAATGATATAACAACCTGTAACTCACTATGGAAGACCATCCTCTCAACTAAAAAATTTATCACTAATACATATAAATTAATCAAAGACATTCAATTCTAAAAAGATTTACTTGTCTCAGATTATTGGAGAAAGAACAATCCATCCATCAATACCCTTCAACTAAACCAAGCTATCAACCTAACAAATAAATCCATACCCCGTAAGAAAATGGCATTTACTGAACTGATGATCTATAACAACGCATATTTCACACATCTTATATAAATTTAACTCTATGAAATCCCCTCTTTGTCCTCACTGTAAAATTCAAATGGCTGATATACTCCATTTGTTCTGGAGCTGTAAATGTGTATTTAAACTTTGGAACTCCCTTAAATTCCAATTACAAAAAAATGGGCTATCAAACATCCACACTCACCTGGGAATTCACTCTTCTACATATCCTACCAAATAACATCTCTAAAACTCAAGCAATTACTATGATCAGTATTTGTCTCTTACTGAAACTCTATATAGCAACCAATTGGCTTAACCTAAATAACGTATCAATGGGAGAATTTTAAGTTAATGGTGACCAAACATCTTTTAGCCTATAAAATGTTAATTGATAAGGGGAATAAAAACATCAAACACAGGAAATTATGGGAACAAATCTTCAATATCATTCTTGCCTAGCTCATGACAATGTATCAGACTTAAATACAAATAAGAGATCCCATATTTAGCTATATTCATAGCTCAAGAAATTTTCTTCTTTTTCCTCTCCCTCCTTTTTCTAAGATATACTTGCAATCACAACAACTCTCACTGAAATGTAACAAATTTTCTCTCGAATATTGAAAGCATCTATGTATATAGTGTAAATAGTATTGGTTGATTGTTTTATTTCTGTTTGTACTACCCTCAATGCATAACAACTGCTTACTGTGAAGAGGTCTTACCTCTACCTGTTCTATTATGTGTGGTATTTTAGATCAATGAAAAGAATAAATAAAAATTATTGAAAAAAAAAAGAAAAAAAAAAACTTTTTTGCTCGTGTTCTCCCTACACATGTGGGTTTCATTAAGGTATTCTGATTTCTTCCCAATTGCCAGAACATGATATTTAGTGACCTCTCTAAATTATCCCTGCATGTAATCCTTACCATTGCCCTTGTGACCTGGGATATGGTTGGAAAAGATCTGCATATATTAGTCCATTTACCCAGTTTAACAATTAATTAAGTAAATAAACTTGCAGTAACAGTTTTAAGTACGGTGGTATATAAGTGATGCATTTTCTATGGAGAGGCCTAAGATTATTGCTATCGTCATTGTTGAGGACATTCTAAGGAAGTTCAATAGGTTTATGTGATTTTGGAAATACATTGACTTTAACAAGGTATAAGAATTAACCGAGTAAGGAACTTCAGCCATTCAGAGCATGTGCAGGAGATGGTTGTACACTTTTTAAGGAGAAAGGGGTAATATGAGATCAGAATGTATAATGGAAGTTAGAAATTTTTCAATGTTCTCATTGGGACCCTCAGTCGTCCAACAACCATTAAGTGCAGCTCCACTGACTCATTTGTCCAGTACTTCCTGGCATCAAAGAATTCTGTGCATGATAGATGAGTGCTAGAGACTGTGGGAAGTCAAAAGATTTTTACTAGGTTTCAAGTTTCAAAATGAACTTGTTCATAGTAGCAAGGTCTGCTTGGTATTGTCTGCAGCACCTTCCAAATATGCTGAACTGTATTGAGCACTTAAGTTACAAATATAGTATGGATTTATTGATTGATTGATTGATTGATTGATTCATTGATTGATCAATTTAAAGTCTGTTAACCAAGGAGAAGCACTGATCCACCTAGACCATTTTCAGACTCAATACAGTGGAAAACAACCAAAGAAGCAAACCTTCATATCAACACTACTCTTGTAATGTAAGAGCAAACATTCAGAGAGGTACAAGTCAAGATAACAAGTTACATAAATAAACACAACGATAAGTAGACATGACACAATAATTCATTCAATAAAATAGGCAAGAAGCGTACCTGTACATTATCATAACATCGTGATATTATGTGGTATAATGTTTCTTTGGAGAAAATTATATTCAAAGAACAAAACATTAGAACTATGTGAATTGTTGGGCATAATAAGGGAAGGAGAGTAAAGTATGGGTCAAATTAAGGAAAGAAGGCAGACATAGAAGATAGAAAAAATTTAAAAAGTATGACAGGGCAAGGGAGAGGTGTACAGCTACCTCCTACTCAGGGCTGAGGTAGAACTACAGCTGCCTAGAGACATGTTTACTGATAGGTCAGGGTGTTGCCACCTTATGAAGCACCATATAGACAGTGGGCCTCAGTGGCCTATTGAGAAGGCCCATTACAGTGTGCCTTAGTGAAATATATAGACCATGAAAGTGGAACTCCAGCAGATGGTGTCTCTGGAGATTATCAGGAGTCTAAAATTTCAGTTTTAACATGCCTTTTAACAAAGTATAAGCTAATAACCATATTGTTTTAATTTTAATACACTGTACTAGCATACATTCTAGATTTCTAATCTGAAATAATCTTAAATTCAAGAAGCCAGCAAGTGGAGGGAGATGTGGGGTAATGGTGGGGGGGCAGCTCAGATACCTCACCAAAATGGTCCAAACTGGGACCCACAATTGCTAAGGCTGGCCTTGATTATATAAATTATTTTTTTTCTGTACCATATGTCTTTCGATTGTGTGCCTCTGGAACAGATTGCAGTTGAAAAGGGTCTTTAGGCAATTTCACTTATCTAGTTAAATTAGTAAATAATAAATAAACAAACAAATAAATAAATAGTTTTTAATAAGACTGAAAATTATTTTGTTTACTTATTACTTTGTAAAGAAGAACTTTTTTCTGATGTATTTTTATTAATATAGAAACATTTTAATGAAATACATTTCTTTGAAAAAATAAAGCTCCACATTCTTCCAAATGTTAACAGTGCACCCATTCCATACACCCTATGACTAACTATAGTTTATCCACTGATTATGCCCCTTAAGAAGTCTTACTTGCCCCAATATCCTAGCAGTTTATACTAATCAAATTAATCAGAGATACAGTTCAGGAGTTCTTCAAAATCTCTTTTGCACAGTCTCTTTTCCTCCTCACCATCTGGTATGAGAATGTTAATCATTTTCCCCAGAGATGCCTGCAACCCTCCCCACAGCCTACTTAGAAGTGAAACCATCAGGTCTGTTAATGTATCCTCCAGCAGGTTATAAAAATCTACAAGATTTCCATCTTCCCCTGTTACTTCCCAAATTTCCTATACCTTATAGCTTCTTCAGCTTTTTCAAATGTATTAACTGTAGACCAGAGTGTGTGATATACCTTTAAGAAGCTTTCCAGTGAGTCAGCATATGCATATAAGTACTCAGCACTTGCAAGCAAGAGTGCCATTTTGAGTGAGCACCCAGAGTGTGAGCAAGCAAATATGTAGTCTGTCAGTTAGTTAGATAATCTCTTTAAGTTTAATGTTCCTGCCATTCATCCTGATGTATTTGTATACAATTAACTACTTAAAGGAACACCCAAGCCTCAACGTCTTCTTAATGCACATAAGACGAGCAACATTAACCTCAACTAACCTCACTTCCTTTCCCCTCAAGTCACTCGCACTTCCAAAACCACATCTTTTCACTTCTTCCTTCTCCATCTAATCACCATGCTGCTTAAGTTAAATCTTCATAAAAATCTGCAAATAACTCCATCACTTCCAACTTTCCTCCAAACTCCAGCCCCTTCCATCAACTCATCCCCCTGCTCCTAACATTTCTGGTCCTGCAGCTTGCATGCTAATAACTTAATCTTAGTTTATTCTATCCCTAATACAGATCTTTTATTCCATTGTTATTCACCGTCTCCCCCTTCCCCTTCTTTTCGTACTCAGCCAAGTTTGTTTCTTTAAATGTCACATCTCATTGACCACAACTTCAAATTCATCCTCATTCACTCTCTTTCTTAATATCACTTCTACTGCCTCTTCCATTCCTCTTTTAGCCTGAATGTTTCCCTATTTCCCTATGCCTAGATCCACTTATTCAGCCCTTTCCTCATCACCTGCCTCTCCACATCATCTATAAAGTAGCTCCCCACAAATTTCATCCTGATCCCACTTACCTGCATCATCTGCATCCATCCATTTATTCATCTTGTCTTGTTACCCGCTTTGTTCCCTTACCCTCAACTGCCATAGACTCATTCATCATCTACTCTGCACTTCCACTCCTGTCGCCACTTTCCAAACACTGTGCATACGATCTGACAAAAACTGCTCCACAGTTTTCATCCTCACCAAATCTTCTCTCAAATGCTGACTCAATTGTCTGTCCTTGTTCCTAGAAATGATGACCCTCCACTTCCTCATGCATCTTTCTCCATACATCCTTATCCATAAGTCACTGTACTCTCCTCCACCACTTTCATAATATTCAATGGACAGGGAGATTGCCCAATAATAGGATCTACATCTTATATATCCGGGCTTCATTCCTGACCACTGACTATTGTCTGTTTGGAGCTTTACATGTGCTACCCATATTAGTGAGTGTTTTCTCTAGGTATTCTACTTTCCTCAAAAATTATGTTAATAATTAGCTATACTAACCTGCCCATATGTTTGTTGTATTTACTGTTCCATATGGCCTCCATCATGGTTGAAAGGGGCATAAAAAGGATCAATTCACTTACCTGGTTAACAAATCTATAAACTAATTAAATTAAAAAAAATTCATTTCATAAAAAACTTTCCAAATCTGGCTCCAAAACTACAGCACGCTCTCCACACAATGTTAACTTCCCATTTACTTTTTCCAGTATCTCTTTCAGACTCCTGAACCACGTCCTAAATATTTTTCTGTCATTCTTATTTGATCCATACTCTGAACTTATCACCAATTTTCATAGGTTCATAGGTGTGTACTAGGCTAATGGCCCTGGAGCCTTTACAAGCCTAGCCCATAGGATTACCCTGGCATTGTGCCACCCGACCTTAGTTCCTAGTGCCTGTGAGGTACTCTGCTTGACATGTATGGGAAGTCTATTCCACAGCATGGGTAGTCTCTGGGTTATGAACCTGTCCCTCCAGCATGTTCTGTTGATTGTGGTAATGAGGTTGAGGTCTCTGGAGTGTGTGGTGCGGAGGAATTGGGATTTCTTTACATGTAGCATTTCTAACAGAGCTGGGTCAGACATGGCTTTGTAAGTCAAGCAGAGATTGCCTCTAAGTAGATAATATGAGACAGAGAACAGTTGGAGTTTTTTGAGTCTGTCCATATAGGACAAATGTTTAAGGCCTAGGATCCTCTTTCTGAAGTACTTTTGTGGCCTCACCAGTTGTTGCAGTTGTTTAGTGAGGTACATGCCAAATGGGGCATTGTACTTAATGACTGGCCTAATGAGGGAAGAGTAGAGGGAGACAATGACCTCTTTCTTCCTGGATGCAAAACCCTTAGTAGTGAGATGTGCCACGTAGAAGGACTTTCTGACCACAGTGGCAATGTGGTGGTCAAAAGAGAGGTTGCTGTCAACCTGTGTTCCCAGATCTCTTGTAACACCTTCTGTGTTCAGTGGACTACCATCAATGTGGTAATTCATGGGAAGCAGCTTTTTCCCAAAGGAGATGATGGCACATTTCTTGGCATTGTGCTTAAGGCCATGGTTCTGACACCAGTCGTTGGTCTCAGTGAGGCCTTTCTGTAGGATGTCAACATCACTTGGGGAGTTAATAATAGCTCCCAACTTGCATTCATCTGCAAACTTTGTCAGACAGAGTCCCTTCGTGTTGGCCTGGGCTTCAGAGAAGTGGATGCCAAATAGGAGAGGACCCAGAACCGAATCCTGTGGGACTCCAGTCGTGACTGGTCGGCAGTCTGACTTGGAGTCAGCTACTTTCATACTGTGGGTTCTACCTGTGAGCCAGTTTGAAACCTACCTAGTGATATAGGGGTTGATGCCTAGCTTAGTGAGGTTTTCTGTGATTCCTGAGTGGGGAATGGTATCAAAGGCCTTGGCCAGATCAAGGTAGGCTGTATGAACCACCTTGCCTTCATCCACAGCTCTAGTGATTGACTCAAAGAAGTTGACCAAGTTGAGCAGGCATGATCTACCCTTCACAAAACCAAACTGTGTGGGATCCACAGTTTGGAGATTCCCTATATCCTTGTTTATTAGGTCCATGATAATGTCTTCCATAACTTTGCATATCAGACTTGTCAGGCTAATGGGGAGATAGTTCCCTGGGTCTGTAGTTGCTTCTCCTTTGTGGAGAGAGATAACTGTAGCAGTGCACCATTCGGTAGGGACAAAGCCTGAAGTGAGGCTGTGATTGAACAGTGCACACAGGTGAGCTGTTTACTACAATCAATGTCTATCCATCCTTTATGTCATAACAACTCTGGTTCATAGGTACTAGTTACTAGGCTTAACGTCTAGGAGGCCATTGAGGAGCCTAGTCCAAATTCCCAGTTGCCCCAAAACATCGTGTGGTTCTTAGGTTCATACAGTGCTGTTTTAACCTGTGCAGCAGTAATACTGGCTGCCTGGCAATCTACTGGTATTGTGACTGGTCCTTTGGAGGGGGAGTGGTAAAGTTGGCACTGAATCTGTCAGCCAGTATATTGGCAATATCTGTTGGCTCGGTATCGGAGATACCATTGTGCAGTAGCTCAGAGCAAATCTGGGCATTGTCATGGAGATTCTTTACATAATTATAGAAGGCTTTGTGGTTGTCTTTACTATCTGCTGCAATTCTGTTTTCATAGCTAGCTTTAGAGGATTTGATGAGGGATCTCAACTTTTTGTTGAGGCTGATAAGAGAGTTTTCCCAGTCTTGGGACTTCACCTTATTCCGCATCAGTTTCCTCTTTCTGTTGTAGAGTTTGTTTATGGCAGTGGACCACCAGATTGGCTTCCCTTTTTTGGAGGAGAGCGTCTTGATTCTACTGGGTATGGTGAGATCCATGCATTTACAGTGTATTGGTGTATGATTCAGCAATCATGCAACTATTCTCCATTTGCATGGGTGCCGGGGAGTTAGCCACCTCTGTTTTTAGGAGCCCAAAGTTAGCTTTGGAGAAGTTTTTCATGGTGGTTACCTTTGCAGCGGGGTTGGGAGGGATGTGGATTTCCAAGGTGATTAGTTTGTGGTCAGATCTAACCAGAGAGGAGTTCTTTTATTTTGCATTCTGTCAATGTCCATTTGTTACCCCACTTCCACCACTCACATCGCCTCTCACCCAACGTCCTCATTTCATTCCTCTTCACCTTTGCCTCCTGCAGTTAGACAACATCACACCTTTCCCTTCTGGTTATTCTCAAAGCTCTTCCTCCTCATAATTAGGTTATTAACCCCACCCCCTGAATTCCATTATATGCATCTCAGCTCCCCCAGTACCCAAACATCTAAATCAAACTGCCAAACCTCTTCATCAATTCACTGTCAGCCCTGTTACTCCATCAGAGACCCTTAGGCATATTACATGCCATTGCCCACCTCCTAAGCCCAGAGCTGCTGAATGTCCCTTAACTCCTATAATGCAACACTATCTGCTGCCTCTCACATTTAGCAATGGCTTTTCCCTACCTAAAATGCAATATATTCCTCACCTTCCATCTCAGAGTAGCTCTGAACACGCACCCCATTTATTCCTTGTCCTACTCACTCATTCCCTACTGCAATCTCCTCCTCTCCTACCAACCTTAACCTTAAAATCTCTGATTCATGCCTCTTACTCCTGCTTCACTTTGCCAACTACCCTTCTTCCTTGTACCCTTACCCACATTTCCCTAAACTTTCTTTTCCTCTCTACATCCCCCTAATCTCCAGCCAGCCCTTTTTACCTGATCCTACATTCTAAGCAGCTTGTAAACCAAAAACTGACCCCTACTGTCATAGGTTCATAGGTTGGTACTAGGCTATCAGTCCTAGGGCCTATACAAGCCTAGCCAAACAATTCCCCAAATATTTCTTCCCACAATATTTACTTCCTTGGGCCCCTGCCTAACAGGGTGACTGACATGATCCCAGGGGTGAATTTCCTATCTCCCATCCAATTGTCAAGTTTTCTTTTGAAGAGGGCCAAGGAGGTGCTCTACTTGACATGTATGAGCAGTCTATTCCAGAGTATGGGGAGTCTCTGGGTCAGGAACCTATCCCTCCAGCATGTTTTGTTCATTGTGATGACAAGGTTTAGATCCCTGGAGCATGTGGCTCTGAGGGATTGGAATTTCTTTAAGTGGAGCATGTTCAACAGCTCAGGGTTTGGCATGGCCTTGTATATTAAGCAAAGATCACCTCTGAGTAAACGATATGCCACAGAGTATAGCTGGAGTTTTTTTAGATGGTCAGCATAGGGCATCTGCTTTAGGCCTGTGATTCTTTTAGTGAGGTATTTCTGTGGCCTTTCCAGCTGTTGCAGATGTCTTGTGAGGTACATACCAAATGGGGCGTTGTATTCTATAATGGGTCTAATGAGAGATGAGTACAGTGGGACAATGACCTCCTTTTTTCTGGATGAAAAGCCCCTAGTGATGAGGTGTGCCACATAGTGGGATTTCCTGACTGCTGTGGCAATGTGGTTATTGAAGGTGAGACCACTGTCCACCTGTGTCCCTAAGTCTCTCATCACACTTTCAGTGTTTAGTGTACTGCCACCTATATGGTAATTGATGGGTACATGTTTTTTCCCAAAGGGAATAACTATACATTTCTTGGCATTAAGCTTGAGCCCATGGCTCTGGCACCAAGCATCTGTTTCTGTAAGGCTCTTTTGTAGAATATCCACATCATTTGGGGATTCAATAATGGCTCCCAGATTGCAGTCATCTGTGAACTTTGTTAGCCAGTGTCCCTTAGTTTTGGCCTGTACTTCAGAGAGGTAGATGCCAAACAAGAGCGGTCCCAGGACTGAACCCTGAGGCAATCCACTTGTCACTTGTCAGGAGCTAGATTTGGAGCTGGCTACTTTTACAGTCTGGGTTCTGTCAGTAAGCTAGCTGGCAACCCATCGAGTGATGTAGGGATTTATTCCCAGCTTAGTAAGTTTATCTATGATTCCAGAATGGGGGATGGTGTTGGAGGCCTTGGCGAGGTCCAGATAGGCTGTGTGGACTGCCTTACCCTCGTCCACAGCTCTGGAGACTGATTTGAAGTCAATCAGGTTCAGGAGACAAGATTGGCCCTTCACAAACCCAAACTGGGTGGGGTCCAGTGTTTGAAGGTTGCCAATGTCTTTGTTTATAAGTTCCATGATAATGCATTTCATGCCCTTGCAGATCAGGCTCATCAGACTGATGGGATGGTAGTTCTGGAGATCCAAGGTGGATCCCCCTTGTAGAGTAGGATAACTGTAACTGTGCTTCACTCAGTGGGCATGAAGCCTGAGGTGAGGCTATGATTAAACATGACACTTAGGTGAGGTGCCAGCTCATTTTGTAGTCCATGTAGTACACAGCCCGGGATGTCATCTCGTCCTATGGATGCTGTATTCTTAGCTTTGGAGAGTGTGATTTCTACCTGTGTGGCCATGATTACTGGAATTTGGCAATCTTTTGGTATTGAGATGGGCCCTTTAGGGGGTGAGAGGGGCGTGAAGTCGGCATTAAATTAATCTGCCAGGATATTGGCAATATCCTTGGGATCAGTATATTTAATACCATTCTGTTGTAGCTCAGAGCAGATCTGAGCATTGCCATTTAGATTCCTGACATAACTATAGAATGCCTTGTGGTTGTCTTTGGAATTTTTGGCAATTTTATTTTCGTGACTAGCTTTGGAGGATATTATGAGGGATCTCAACTTCTTACTGAGGCTGGTAAGGGAGTTTTTTGTATCCTGGGATTTTCCTCTTTTCTGCAACAGTTTCCTCCTTCTGTTGTATAGTTTGTTTATGGCAGGGGACCACTAGATTGGCTTCCTTTTTTTGGAGGAGAGCGTCTTGGTTCTATTTGGGATGGCACAATTCATGCACAAGTGGATGTGCTCGTACAGTGCCTTAGTGTAGGATTCAGCAGTTGAACTTTCAGCTTACATCTCAACGGGTGCCACGAAGTTTGTCACTTCTGACTTAAGTATCATGAAGTTGGCTTTGGAGAAGTTTTTTACAGAGGTTTCCTTACTAGGGGGTGGGGGTGGGATGTGGATGTCTAGGGTGATTTGCTTATGGTCAGACCTGACCAATGAGGGGGTGACCACTGGTGTGGAGCATTTATCTCCCATGTTAGTAATGACCAGGTCTAGGATATTGGAGCCCCTGGTGGGACAATGGATTAGTTGATCCAGGGCGTTAGAATTTATGAATTCCAAGAAACGTTGGGAAAAGGTGTTGTTACCCAAGTAGTTTTCCCAGTTAATGGCAGGGTAGTTGAAATCACCCAGTATTAGGGTGTTTGGTTGTATCTTAATATTTTCCAGTATGTTTAGAAAGGTGTAGATTGAATCTTGGGGCCTGATGGGGGATTTGTAGCAAGCTACAATTTGGATTGCAGTCTTACCTAGCGTTAGTTGCACCTGGAGAATTTCAGATGCATTGTGTTGGGCAACTAGCCTGGAGGTGTGAATATCCTTGGTGAATATGGACACTCCTCCACCTTTAGTGTTTCGGTCTTGATTTGATGGCCGAAAAGTGTGGTAAGAGTTGTAGCCTGGTATTGCAGAGGTGCTCTCTGGAGTCTTAAACCAGGTCTCAGTTACTGCACAGATATCGATGTTCTCCAATTTTAGGAGTGCCTCGAGAGAGTGCATTTTGAGGTTTAGACTTCTAGCATTGAGTAGCATTACCTTCAGATTTTGCATGCTTGTATCTGTTATGGTGGTGGTTTTGTCCTTTGACCCTTGCCTAAAAAAGGCACTATAGGGGTGGCAAGAGCTGTAGTCAGTAACCTGAATCCCAGGGGTGACAGGTGCAGTCCATCTCTGGCAAAGCATTGTGGTTTGTCGATCATGTCGTCCCAGGCAGACAGATACTGGATCCCCTTTGAATGACACCAGAAGCTTAGCCAATTGTTAAAGTCTCTCATTTTGTCCTTATACTGTGGTATCATTCTGGGTGAAGGCAGGATGCTGCTCAGGGCTAGGGTCATACCTGTCTGGGCCACATGATCCAAGTGCTCTTCCATGTCTCTTTTCATGTAGTCCAGGGAGGTACGTCTCAAGTCATTCACTCCAACATGAACAATGACAGAGTCATATTTGTACTTGTTGTGGAGTGACTTGAGTGCATGCATTATGTTACAGATCCTGGCACCCGACAGGCAGCTGTCTGTAATTTTCTCCTTGTTCAGCCTTGTGGGTGAGACATCCGTGTGCCTGACTATAAAGTCACCTATGACTAAAGTGTTGGGTACATTGTCTTGCCTTAGGGGCTATTGTTGGGTGGCACACTGGTGTTGTGAGCTATGTGTTACTTTGGTTGTGACTGGTGTTTGTTTGCGTTTCAGCTTCGAAGGTCCTTGTTGCTTGGTCAGGTTAATGTTAAGGGCCTCCGCATATGTGGGTTTAGTGTTGCTATGTGTGGGTGTTGATGCTGTGAGTTTTGAAGGGCTATGTGTTGTTTGAGGTGTAGTACAGGTGTTAACCTTCTCCTCTTGACTGTCTAGTACAATCTTGGCTGGAGAGAGCTTTGCTTCCAGTTTGACTATGTAAGTGCATCTCTCTAAGGTTGTAGTGTTGGGAGGTGGGAGGAGAGGGTTGTCTGTGTACATGAGGCAGTTGCATTGCCCCAGTATGCCCAGATTCACCAGGTGGACAGGAGAAATCACTGAAAGCTGACCCTTGGGCATGCCTGCTTAGGTGCTTTCTTGTAAAGTACAAGAGCTGTTTTCCCTTACCTTTACAAATTACTTTGCAATTATAGGCTGTTTAGTTCCTATGATTAATTTCTCCTTATTAACAAGGAGAGTTGAGTGCTTGTATCAGTTTAAGGCTTCCTATTGCTTTCCAGCAGGTTCTAGAGCAAGTGCTAGTCACAGGGGTTCAGATTTTAGTGCTACTACTGAGAAACCAGCTAGTTCTAAGGGAAACTTTGAAGAGCAGACTTTCTGGCACCTGGAATAGTCTAACCGTAGCCCCGCTGTGCTGCATGATGTGAAAAATGTGCAAACAAATGTGTTTTTAAGCCAGAAAGTTGAAAGGGATAGAAATCAGCCCAAAAAGGCTAATAAAATTACAATTTCAGAGCTGGAAACCACTCCTCTAGTATTAGATAGGCAGTACAATGCTCACCACTCCCACTGGTAAGCAGTAGGACTTCCCTCTACCACAGCAAGGTCTGACCAGCAAAGCCTGGGATCTAGACTGTACTAGCTAGGAAAGGCTGTCATTGGCTTTACAGTGACCTTGCATTGTACACAAGGATGTCCCTCCTCTTTCTAACAATCAGTAAAATAAGAATGTAAAAATCAACTGCTGCCTACCCCTAAGCAAAGCCACTAGCAATTGTTTCTGAAAAGAGTTTGCACAAAGTTCAGTACTGATTGGACTCCGCTTCATTACATCTTTTTGGCAGTTATTTCTCAGAAGTCAAGGCTAATGTCAGTAGTCTCTGGCTGACTAAATGTGCAGATGATTGCAAATTAGGAGGTGTCATTGAATCTCACACAGATACAAATGTTCTCCAGGAGGGGCTGACACAGACAAACAACTGGTGTCAGAGTCATGGACTAAAACTAAAAGCCAAGAAATGCATAATAGTATCCTTTGCAAAGTCATCCATCCCTGGTAACTATCATATTGACAACACACCCCTTAGAGTTGACCCAGTAGTCAGGGGCCTAGGGACACACACAGATAGTAATCTAGCCTTTGACCATCATGTGTCTACAGTGGTGAGGAAATCATTCTATGTTGTGCAACCTATAAACAAAGGTATGGCATCTAAGTACAAAGAAGTCAGTGTTTCACTGTATTCGGCATTCATCAGATCTATCATTGAATACAATACCCCATTTGGTATGTACCTTACCAGGCATATCCAATAAATGGAACATCCACAGAGGTTCCTCACTAAAAGAATACAGGGCATAAGTAAAACATCCTATGCCAACCGCCTCAAGGCCCTATCCCTGTATTCTGTCTCCTACAGCCTTTTGAGGGGAGATCTATGCCTGACATACAGGGCATTGTCAGACACCACTCTGATGGACCTCCTGCATACCCACAAAACAAACAGCATCAGAATTACCCATTCTAAAGACTTAAACCTTATCTGTGATATAAGCAGGACTTACTGGAGAGATAGGTATGTATCCCAGAGACTACTCCATCTATGGAACAGGCTCCCCATCCATGTGAAGCAGAGTTCCTCCCTAACCCAGTTCAAGTGCAACTTAGACAGTTTGATGAGAAACTGTAAATTCATCAATGGTTTGGCACCTATGTCTCTAATGGACACAGCTAACATGTAAATGGTTCATCTCCCAGGCCCATGCTTGTACTTAGCAAGGGTATCAGAACTTGTCAGAGATTTTGGATGCATGGCCAGGCTTAAAAAGGCAATTGTTGTTGTTGTTAGCCTAGTAAACAACTATGAACCTATGAACTTATGAGGGGATATTTGGAATATATATGATATATATAGACACTCACACACACACACGCACACATATATGAATTTGCCTAGAATTTAAGCCATTCTTGCATTCTGAAAACAGGCAGTTATACAATGCCTGCACCAAATACTTACATACTTACAGAGGAGCATAGGTGGTGTCTTTTCTACTTTTTTTCTGCCTATAATATACATGTTTTTTGGGGGAGGGGTCACTACTTTAGAGAGTGTTAGGCACTGTTCTGTATTACCCTTCCACTGCCAAAGTGGTGTAACATGACTGTACTGTGCACTGAATACTGGAGTCCAGCCCTCTGACCCCTGGGGCCTTTATAAGCCTACTCAAGCATCCCAATTGTATTATGCAAGTTTTGCACTGAATACTGGAGTCCAGACCTCTGACCACTGGGGCCTTTATAAGCCTACTCAAGCATCCCAATTGTATTTTGCAAGTTTATGTGCCTTAGAGATTATTTTAAGGAGTATAATTAAGCTAAGGTAAGATTAAGATTCATCTAGTAAACTCATGCTTTCTGTAACAAAACCCAACAAAAGAGCTGGTCAGTGTCTCTTCTCCCCATTCCATCGCCAGACTATGGAACAACCTACCATCTCAAATAACCAAAATTAACAACCCAAAAACCTTCAAAGTAGCCCTAAATACACATTTCCTAAAGAATCCTGCACTTGCCTTAGTAACAAACCACCTTAAACAGCACATTTCACCAAACACTATAAAACCATATCTTCGCAAAAACTAATGTACACCTACTATACAGAATCACTATACTGTCATCAAAGTAACTACTGTACCATACTCCTTGCTTTTTCTATTGATGTTCATTGGTTCATAGGTGTGTACTAGGCTAATGGCCCTGGAGCCATTACAAGCCTAGCCCATAGGATTACCTTGGCATCGTGCCACCTATTTATTTATTTATTTGTTTATTGATTGATTGATTGCATTTGTTCACTGGGAAAGTCCACTGAGCCTAGGTGAGCCCGGGGAGAAAAGCTCCACATAAAAGTCAACATTACAGAAATACAAATATCAAGAATATAGTACTATTTACATTTTTTTAGCAATTCCATTGCAGTTTTATGGTAGTCCACTGATGATATTAACATATACTTTTGGTCATATAGACGCCATAGACATTACTGGTTGGGAGGCAGAAAAAACAGTAACATCATATACAATTATTTACATGCATTTACATCTGTGTAAGCAGTGTAGTAACAGTTATAGCTATGGCTGCAGACCTGCTAAGAGTGCATACCTGTAGCCCAGGAGAGTGGTCTGTCTAGGCAGTGTAGTAACAGTCATAGTTATGGCTGCAGACCTGCTAAGAGTGCATACCTGTAGCCCCAGAGAGTGGTCTGTCTACGCAGTGTAGTAACAGTCATAGGTATGGCTGCAGACCTGCTAAGAGTGCATACCTGTAGCCCCAGAGAGTGGTCTGTCTACGCAGTGTAGTAACAGTCATAGGTATGGCTGCAGACCTGCTAAGAGTGCATACCTGTAGCCCCGGAGAGTGGTCTGTCTACGCAGTGTAGTAACAGTCATAGGTATGGCTGCAGACCTGCTAAGAGTGCATACCTGTAGCCCCAGAGAGTGGGAGTAGTGAGAAGAGAAGAGTTATTTTTGGCATGGGCATAACCAGCAGGTAGAGAGGTGTTGTCTGAGGGATTTTTTAAAACCTGACCTTAGTTCCCAGTGCCTTTGTCGAGTAAAGCCACTGGAGTGATCCCTGGGGTGAATTTCCTATTTCCCATCTACTCATCAAGATTTCTCTTGAAGAGGGCCAATGAGGTGCTCTGCTTGACATGTATGGGAAGTCTATTCCATAGCATGAGCAGTCTCTGGGTTATGAACCTGTCCCTCCAGCATGTTCTGTTGATTGTGGTAATGAGGTTGAGGTCTCTGGAGCATGTGGTGCAGAGGGATTGGGAGTTCTTTAGATGTAGCATTTCTTTAAATGTAGCATTTCTAACAGAGTTGGGTCAAATATGGCTTTGCAGGTCAAGCAGAGATCGCATCTAAGTAGGCAACATGAGACAGAGAATAGGTTCATAGGTTCATAGGTAGGTACTAGGCTATTGGCCCTAGGGCCTATACAAGCCTAGCCAAAAAGGTACCCTGGCTTTCGCCACCCAAGAAAATTATTTTCCTGTGCCCCTGTCAAGCAGAACCACAGAAGTGATCCCCGGGGTAAATTCCCTATTACCCATCCAATCGTCAAGATTTTTCTTGAAGAGTGCTAATGAGGAGCTCTGTTTGACATAGATAGGTAGTCTGTTCCAGAGTATGGGAAGTCTCTAGGACAGGAATCTATCCCTCCAGCATGTTCTGTTTATTGTGGTGACAAGGTTTAGGTCCCTAGAGTGTGTAGCTCGGAGGTATTGGGATTTCTTTAAGTGGAGCATGTCCAACAGCTCTGGGTTTGACATAGCTTTGTATGTTAGGCAGAGATCACCTCTGACTAGGTGATATGCGACAGAGTAAAGCTGGAGTTTTTTGAGGCAGTCTGCGTAAGGCATCTGTTTGAGGCTGGTAATTCTCTTTGTGAGGTATTTTTGTGGCCTTTCCAATTGTTGTAGATGTCTTGTGAGGTACATACCAAAAGGGGCGTTGTACTCTATAATGGGTCTAATGAGTGATGAGAACAATGACCTCTTTTTTTTCTGTATGAAAAACCTTTTGTGATGAGGTGTGCCATGTAGAATGATTTCCTGACCACTGTGGTGATGTGATTATCAAAGGAGAGACTACTGACCACCTGTGTCCCAAGGTCTCTTATCACACTTTCGGTGTTATATAGACTACCGCCTATGTGGTAATTCATGGGTACAGAGTTTTTACCAAAGGGGATGACAATGCACTTTTTGGCATTGAGCTTGAGACCATGGCTTTGACACCAAGCATCTGTCTCAGTGAGGCCCTTTTGCAGGATGCCCACATCGTTAGGAGTTTCGATTATGGCTCCTAGTTTGCATTCATCTGTTGTTGGAGTTTTTTGAGTCTGTCCATATAGGACAAATGTTTAAGGCCTAGGATCCTCCTTGTGAGGTACTTTTGTGGCCTCTTCAGTTCTTGCAGGTGTTTAGTGAGGTAAGTAACAGTTTGACCTATGGAATGTCTCCTAGTGCATATTATTGTGATCCTGTTGAATTGTAAATAGTAGTATATTTTACCGCCTGTCATACATGTAGTACTTTATTAATTTTCTTGTTAAACATTGTCTGTCTCTGTAATGCATTGTGGAGATTTTCTCCCCGGGGCTCCACTGAAAATGGATCCCTGACCCAGTGGACTTTCCCGGTCAACAAATGCTAATAAATAAATAAATAAATTTATAGGCTGCATCTTTCCATTAAAGACATAGGTGCTAGTCTGCAAAGGATAGTACCTGTTTTGTAGGTATGTACCTGTTTCATTTGCCCCATTATATGTTTTACCTATTCATGGAGGTGCACTCATATTTTTAAATTTAATTTAGCCCTTCCTATAATTTTCTGAATTACCCTCAACCATCACACATGATTTTGAAGCTGTTTAGTGTGCAGGATACCAAAGTATGTGACCAATATACTGGTGGCACCAATAATTTAAAGAAAGAGAACCCACGTGTTACAACTCCCTTTTTCAGATGGAAAAATATATGACTTTCTAAGGTAGATGTCTGCAATATTTTCCATTAAAATCTACCGATTTTATACTGTGCTATGATAATGTGATTATATTTTAGTGTGGTTTTTGTTTGTCAGTCCTAATTTGTTAAACCTGTTCATACCACAAGCTTGATGGAAGTTATCTACTACTGATTATTCAGATTTTATACTAATTAGGTGCCTTCATATTTGGCAGGATAGACTTAATGTTTCTAGAACCTTAGCACATAGTTCTAATGTCTGCAGTGTTCATGGATTCATAGGTTCATAGGCTGGTACTAGGCTATCAGCCCTAGGGCCTATACAAGCCTAGCCATAACAATTCCCTGGCTATTTCTTCCCACAGTATTTACTTCCCTGGCCCCCTGTCTAGCAGGGCAACTGACGTGATCCCAGGGGTGAATTTCCTTTCTCCCATCCAATCATCAAGGTTCCTTTTGAAGAGGGCCAATAAGGCGCTCTGCTTGACATGTATGGGCAGTCTATTCCAGAGTATGGGGAGTTTCTGGGTCAGGAACTTATCCCTCCAGCATGTTTTGTTCATTGTGATGACAAGGTTTAGATCCCTGGAGCATGTGCCTCTGAGGGATTGGGATTTCTTTAAGTGCAGCATGTCCAACAGCTCTGGGTTTGTCATGGCCTTGTATGTTAAGCAGAGATCGCCTCTGAGTAGACGATATGTGACAGAGTATAAGTGAATTTTTTAGACAGTCAGCACAGGGCATCTGCTTTAGGCCTGTGATTCTTTTAGTGAGGTATTTCTGCGGCCATTCCAGTTATTGCAGATGTCTTGAGAGGTACATACCAAATGGAGTATTGTATTCTATAATGGGTCTAATGAGGGATGAGTACAGTGGGACAATGACCTCCCCTTTTTTCTGGATGAAAAGCCCTTAGTGATGAGTTGTGCCACATAGAAGGATTTCCTGACTGTTGTGGCGATGTGGTTATCGAAGGTGAGACTACTGTCCACCTGTGTCACTAAGTCTCTTAGCAGTGTTTAGTGAACTGCCACCTATGTGGTAATTCACGGGTACATGCTTTTTCCCAAAGGGGATAGCTATACATTTCTTGGCATTGAGCTTGAGCCCATGGCTCTGGAACCAAGCATCTGTTTCTGTAAGGCCCTTTTGTAGAATATCCACATAATTTGGGGATTCAATAATGGCTCCCAGTTTGCAGTCATCTGCGAACTTTGTTAGCCAGAGTACCTTAGTGTTGGCCTGTACTTCAGAGAAGCAGATGCCAAACAAGAGCGGTCCCAAGACTGAACGCTGAGGTACTCCACTTGTCACTTGGGTTGAGAGGCATGCTGGATTCTGTGGTTCTGCATTGCTTCTGCTGATGCATTTCCTTCCTCTAGTGGCCATTCTTAAGAGGTACACATTAGACAACATTCGACAGATCATTTCAAACTGAAGAGAGAGCTAGCTGATCAACACCAGTAAGACTGGCACATTACTGACATTCATCCCATTTGTCATGACTTAGACCAGGAAAAGAATATTGATTGTGCCTGTTTAGGTCAGCGCCTCAGAGAACTACTGCTTAACTCTGTTTATTCCATTTAAGAAACGTATTTGGCCTTTGAATTTCTTTCTTTTTCTTAAAGTTTTTATTGGATTTTCGGTTTGTAAAATAATCACAACAATATTTTGAATCAGTGATTTGCCTTTGAATTTCTGATTGCCAGCACTCAGAATATAAGAATCTGAATAAAGCAACTCTGTATGGAAAGCTATTAATGAAACAAAGACCTCTTGCTATAGCATTACTGATATACATGCCTTTTATTATTAATAAGTTGAAGAACTTGTTATATTAATACGATTTTGTCACGTTAAGATGAAGGGTTGGATTTCATAATAACAATCAAACCAAACGCTATGCACATGGGTGCTGCACGGCCGGAAGATACCAAATGAAAACACAGTTGGCCAGCAGAAATCAAGGCCATTGACACAAAAACATAAGTGGATGAAAAAGACTTTATTTAACAGACCGATTTCGGCAATAAGCTGCCTTCTTCAGTGTTGAATAAACACTGAAGAAGGCAGCTTATTGCCGAAACTGGTCTGTTAAATAAAGTCTTTTTCATCCACTTATGTTTTTGTGTCAATGGCCTTGATTTCTGCTGGCCAACTGTGTTTTCATCTGGATTTCATAATGCCATGGAATCCTGTGTATTATGCCAATATCTGTGTGAAACTTTCAGATAACTTTATAATATGCTAATATACAAGAAGAATCGCTGAATATCTCAGCTCACAATAGAGTACCGCAACTCTAAGGGCATACTATCGAAATGTGCAATTATTCCATAGTTATGTAGATTACAAATTCAATGAAAATGTGTTCTCAAAGGAAAAATACCGATAATTGTGTAGAAAGATAAAATCTGTACATTAACTTTACGGACAACTATGGAATATGAGTATGAGTAACAGCAAAAAAAAAAAACATTCAAAATGACAAGTATAGTTGTTTAGAAAGTTAACAAAAGTTGTACATTAACCTTACAGACACTTTCAGAATATTACTGATTCTGTAGTGATAACTTAAAAAACATAAACACATTAAAAATGCCAACTATCACAAAGTAAACCGCATGGCAATCGTAGCATTAATTTGCAAGAGTACACACAGAAACATATTACTCAGTCATGGATATGTCTGTATGGCAGCCATTAACTTATAATAAATGATCCACAGCTAAAAGGATATTTGTAATACATCTATATTCACATAACTCAGTATATTCAAATCATAGGCAACAATGGATATTTGCATAATACATGAATCTTTAAAAAAATATTAAAAAAAAGTATTGGCTTGAATTCAGATTCCGACGGAATCCATAAATTTCTTAATAAAAAAATTAAAGGAAAAGGGCATTAACGGCCACATTGCCATAGCTAACAGTTGATAATAATGGGTTTGGAACCTGTGTGGGGTACACAAGTAGTGCACTTACCCAAGGAAAGTGGGAGATTGAAAAGAAGGTGAGGGGTATGCGTGAAGAAGAAGAACAAACAAGAGGAATGTTGGAACAGGAAAATCTGAGGAAAGGTCTGAGGGGAATGGGCAATACTTTTTTGGTAGGAACAGACCCCATTTTTTGCTTTTCTTAAGAATGGAAGGAAAGGAAAATAAAGGGGGAGATGAGGTGGAGGTAAGCACAGCAGCCATACCCATAGAACAAATAGCACAACACAAGACAGACAAAGGTTGGTAAAAAAAAAAAAACATTATGGACAGGTAAGGTACACAGACAGAACACTGCACAACACGGGCAATGGAAAGATGTCAAACAGGGTGGGGAAGCATACCAGCCACGGTGCAGACAAAAGAGATAACTATGCACTATCACATTAACACATGTTGCAAACTGTGACATTCATACCTGGATATGAATGACCAATCGTAAATGTGCGTTCCAGGGTAATAAAGTAGGAATACAGTACACATTGGATACTTGTATCCATTTTTTTTTACATCAGTGCAGGCCAAGCCACATCACAGATGAGCAAATGCAGGTCAACCAATGGTACATATCTGCAGAGGTCAGAACCAAACCTACGACCATGCATGTGAAAGGCAAACAACCAAGCACAGTGCCAAACAGAAGTACTGCAGAAGATCAGCCAAGGCTGCTACATATACAAAGTGTAAACAACCAAATGTGCCTATGTTACACATATATGCCATGTCAATGGCAACATACAGGTGTACATGTGTATGTACATGTGTCAGTACCATGAATGAGATGTATGTGAAATCAAGGTCAATACACATACATACACCAATGACTTGTAATAATATGTTAAAAACAGAACAGGACAGAATAATGAATACAGCAGGTTGTGCACATGGATGTGAAAGAAATACACTGACTAACACAAGTAGAATGAGATGAAGGACGTATTGCTAGCATTAGCCATCAACTTGTGTGCATGTCCCACATTGTAAAATGGAAATACATTTTGCACATGTTCACTGTCTCAAATTAATAAATGGCAATGGACAGTATTTGGACAAAGGGAAACACACCTGAAAAACGTGTATATCTCCTACATACAACTTCATAAAATCAAATTATCTACTCACACTCCTACCTCCCCTAAACTCAAGTACAAATCCTTTACTTATTACTTCTACCATTCTAAACCCACACTATTAACTAAAACTCTTCTTCTAGATGGGGACATCCACCCCAATCCTGGCCCCCCAGTTCTCCATACCCCACCACCATCCCTTCACTCGCCTTACACCAACCTCCCTCCTCCCATCTACTGCCAAACACCTTACTATCTACCCAATAAATATACAAAGTTTACTTAATATAATTACTCACACGCATTCTTGGATAGCCCCCAACTCTCAACATATCATAACCTTATATGAAACATGGCAAAAACATCATCTCTCTAACACTGAAATCTTACCTCCCAGCTATAACATTTACCATCAAAACAGACTCTCCAAAAAAGTGGGAACAGGTGGCAATCCTGTATTCTGAGCAGCTCATTTTATCCCCCCTACCTATACCTCTCCCAGATTTCCACCCAGCTGAGCTACATATTCTTGTCACTTAAATCCCCCCAAACAAATTTGCCATAGCAGCCATCTTTATACCACATGGAAATAACAAACCCATTCTAGAATCTATCCTGTCATGGCTCGCACTTCATATACCCTATGAGACAATTATCCTTGGAGATGTCAACATTGATTGGAAAAAACTATCAACCAACTCTCCAAATCTTAGCATTAACCTCCATGGCTTCGATCAACTAATTACAATGTCCACCTGCTTAAATAAAAACAATAATTGCTCCATCCTTGATTGGATCCTAATTTCTGATCCAAAACCTTACCATAACCCTGGCACTCTACCTGATTCCTTGAGTGACCACTTCCCTATTTGGTGCAAAGACACTCTCTTCCAACTCCCAGGTCCCACAGACTGACACAACCTTTCCTGCTTTGATGCTGAAACCTTTAATAATAGACTCTAATTAGTTAAATCTAACCTCCAACACCTTCCCCTGAATGACGCACTTTTAGAATTCAGCTATACTTTCCTCAATATACTTAACTCTCTAGCCTCACCAAGGAAAATTAGGATAAAAGCTAACCATGCCCCTGGCTCAAAAAACACACTCACTCCCTTATGAAAAAAGATATAGCTTTGGAAACAATGGCTAAAAACTAAATCCACTATGCTACTCCAAAAATACAAAGAACTTAGAAACCTCACCATAAAACAAGTCAACAAAGATAAGAAAAAAATTCTACTATGATACCCAATCCACCGACAACTCTAACCCCAAAATATTCTGGCACACCATTAACAAAATCCTCCCCTGGGGAACCTACGACCCCCAACCCTTACTCTAACAATACACCTCTCGAGAAACTCCTGCACTACTTAACTCTTACTTCATTGCATCTATCTGCAAACTAACCCACACTGACCAAAATAAAAATCTTCCTTCCACCTCTTCCACTACCACCAATATCACCCCACTTCTCTTTTAAACCATTCTCCACTGCTGATATAAAACTTCTTCTGCTTAAACTAAAACCATGCTCCCCCTCTTCTGATAACCTACCTCTCCTCTTTCTTAAACTCACAGCTGACTCTATAGCCTACCCTATCTCAATACTTGTAAACAGATCAATCCAACTACTGTCTCTGACGTCTGAAAAATCTTTCTGCATCATACCACTTCACAAAGGAGGTAATTCCACCAATCCTTCTAATTTTAGACTCATAGTCATTCTCTCCCCACTCTCTAAAATCTTTCTCAAACATGTAAGTCAGGAAAACCTTCTGACCCCCACTCAACATGGCTTTAGGCCAAATTATAGCACTTCCACTGTCCTTCTATCTTTCACTCATACTGTCGCAGAGGCTAGAGACAAAAAAACAGCTGGTATCCTTTCTATTCCTTGACCTCTCAAAAGCTTTTGATACTGTTTCTCACTCTAAGCTACTAACTAAACTATCTGATCTCAACCTCTCCACCTCCACTATCCTCTGGTTATCCAGCTATCTTACTTGTTGTGTCTTTCGGCTTTTCCCAGTTAGGGGTCGCCACAGTGGGACTCCGGTCCGCTAATGATTGGCAGTAGATTTTTACGTGCAGAGTTGTCAGCTCTGATGCACAACCTTCAACGAAGGTACACCCCATTCACACATGTCTCCACACAGAAGACGCTCTAGCTGAGAATCTAACAGGACAGCGTCTTACTGTGAGGTGACAATGCTACTGCAGCTCCAGCTATCTTACCAATAGGGTTAAATCAGTCAGATGGCAAACCACCTACTCCCTTTTTTACCTTTCTAGACAGGAGTTCCCCAAGGCTCTATTCTAGGCCCTCTTCTTTTCAATATCTTTACTAACAACCTCTACTCATCCTGCACTACCTCCTCCCTTATACAGTACACTGACAATTTTACTCTTATCTCCCTCTGACAACATCACTCACCTTCCTTCTATTACTCAAAACTCATTTCACACCATCAAACAATGGCTAACTAATAATCAACTTACCCTTAACCCAAAAAAAACAAACTTCTTCTCTTCCTTCCTAAATCTCTCTCCCATCATAAAACCATCTTCACCATCTCATCTCTTGATAACACTATTATTAAAGCCGAATCACACACTAAGCTCCTTGGCATCATAATTAATGACCAATTAAAATTTGACCTCCATATTCAACAATGTATTAAAAAGACATATGAAAAATTGGGACTACTCTACAGAAATAAAGAAGTCCTGTCCTCTGTCTCCAAACCTTCTCTGGCACAGGCATTCCTCCTCCCCTGCCTTCTCCAAGCCTCTCCAATATTTACACATCTACAATCCACTTAAATAACCAAACTTGAACAAATATATAACAAAACAGCTAGTTTTGCCAGCAACCTTCTGTACAAATCTTACCACTGCCTTGCTGTAAAATAACTTCAATGGCTAGAATTCCCCCAACTACTGCTTCTATCCCAGCTACAAATCACTCACTGCTTACCAAATAAACCTTCAGCCTGTCCTTCCCTCTCCTCTCTAGTATCCCTCTGTACTAATACTCATACCCACCGTAGCTCCAATCAATTACTTCTTGACATATACAAACCTAATAAAAACATAGGCAAACTACTTTTCAAAAAAAAAGTGTCCCAAGCCTGGTGCAAACTCCCCCCATATATTTCAAAATATCAAATAAACTAACAGCTTCAAAAAAGAACTGAAAAACTACCTTGCAAATTCAAGCTCCTGACCATAAAACTCGTATCTCATAGGTACATAGATTAAATAAATTCTATTAGGCCAATGAGAAGCTATCAGCTGCTTCATTGTACTTATATGTTATTTAAATAGCAAAACATCTAAGCTATGTTGCCTATTTACATTGTTTTCTGTAATACAGTGTAATGCCAATGTGGATATTAACTTATTCATTCTAGACTTACATAGGCAATTCATCTTCTGTTACTTACTCAAGTCTATCTCTGTTCTTTATCAACATGCCATTTTATCTTGCATAAACTTTCTGTGTAACTGTTAATTTGTACAGCCTTGAATTTATGTAATTTTCTAATTTGTATAGTCTTGAATTTATGTAATTCTTTGCGTATTTTGGAGCTTTTCTCCTCGGATCTCCACTGAAAATGGGCCTTTGGCTCAGTTGGACTAACCCGGTTAACAAATGACAAATAAATAATAAATAATAAATAAATAAAAAATACTAGGGAAATTAAATTGCTAGGGAGGTGGACAACCTGGGACCTCATCATGGTAAAGCAGGACACACTAATGTGACACAATACCAATGCATGTGTAAAGCACACAGGGTGTTGTAGAAGATGCACAGACATACATTTAAACACATGGAAAATGTCAAAGTCAAAGTAAACTTTATTGTCGATCAGATGTACCTAGCAGTGCCAGCTGAATGAAATTTCATTGCTTGGTCCCAGTGCAAGATATAACATAACATAATTAGAGGGACAGTAAGAAAGATTCACATAACAGTAATAATTAGGATACTTGACAACACATAAATTTACCACATATTGGACAATAAGACATTAGACAATATTATACTAGTAGATATTGCACAGACTAAGAATTCTCATTGCGATTTGCTTAGAATATTGCACAGCCACATTTGTAGTGTGATATACTCTGTTCATACAGCGGTGGTGCAGCGGTAGCATTGTTGCCTCATAGCAAGAGATTCTCCCGTTCAATTCGTGGCTTGGGTTTGGGACTGCCTTCTGTGTGGAGTCTGCATGTCCTCCCCACGGTCGAGTGGGCGTTCGAAAGACATGCGTTGAATGGGCGTGCCTTCGTTGAAGGTTGGGCATCGGGCTGGCAACTCAACACCATAAAAAAAAAAAAAAAACAATTGCCAATCATTAGCGGACCGGAGTTCCGCTGTGGCGACCCCTAACCGGAAAAAGCCGTAAGTCAAAGAAACAACATATTGCACATCTATGGAGTGATGACTCACTCTGGCTGTTGCACTAATAGTAATAGAAGATCTCAGCTAATTGTTCCAGTTATTAAGCAATTTCCAAATAGTTACTATAGACATTATACCCAAGCTTGTGGCATATTGACCCTGTTATCTACTGTCATGCTTGACATTTGAGTTCAGCAGCCTTATGGCTAGAGGGAAGAAATTCCTGTTCAGTCTAGATGTTTTGCAGTGTAAGCTGTGATATTGTCTACCCAAGGAAAGGTGGAAGAACATGTCATGTGCAGGATGGGTGGGGTCATCAATTATCTTCCTAGCTGTTCCCACACACCTAGTCTCACGCAGCTCATCCATAGATGGGACCGAGGAACCAATGATTTTTTCCACTGCCTTCACTACCCTCTGGAGAGCCTTGCGGTCAGATGTTTTGCAGTTTCTGTGCCATGCAATGATGTTATTAGTGAGGATACTCTCGATGGTCCACCTATAGAAGGTTTTGAGGATGGTCTGTGCCAGGTTTGCCTTCCTCAGTTTCCGTAGGAAGTACAAATGTTGTTTTGCCTTCTTCACTGTGTGGTTAATGTGAGTCATCCTGCATAAGTCATTGGAGATATGCATCCCCAGGAACTTTGTGCTTTTGACTCTTTCCACTGCCATCCCCTTAATCTCCAGAGGTTGAAGTACCTCCTGTGTCCTCCTGAAGTCCACTATTAATTCTTTGGTCTTGCTTACATTTAAGGCCAAATTGTTGCTGTCACAGCAGCCTATCAGATGCTCCACTTTTTCCCTGTAGGCTGTTTCCTCTCCATTCCTGACAAGACCTACAACAATGGTATCATCCACAAACGTGATGATTTTGTTGGATTCATGCTTGGCCATGCAGTCATGCATCAGCAAGGTGAATACTAGAGGACTCAGGGCACAGCTGTGTGGGACACCCATGCTCAGTGTGATACTGTTTGAACTGTTATTTCCCACACATACCTTTTGGGGTCTTTTTATGAGAAAGTCCAGTATCCGGTTACTTAGGGGTGTTGATGCCCAGATGGATCAGTTTCACTATCAGATTCTGGGGGACGACAATGTTGAAGGCGGAACTGAAATCGATTAACAGCAATCTGACAAAATAATTCTTGTTCTCTAGATGGGCCAAGGATTCATTAATTCCTATAGCTATAGCATCAGCCATGCAGCAGTTAGATCTATAGGCAAACTACTTCATTATCGTAGATGTAAGAGTAACTGGCCGGTAATCATTTAGACTTGTTGGTTGAGATTTCTTGGGTAAGAGGATGACTGTCATATTTTTGAAGCATTTAGGTACAATGGCTAGACACATGGATATAGTGAAAATATCAGTTAGAACAGTGGACAGTTGAGTAGCACATTCATTAAGAACCTTTCCCATAATATTAGTAGGACCAGCGGCTTTTCTTGGGTTTATTCTCCTCGGGGTCTTCAGAACATCAGAATTGCTGATGCATAGCACCTCTTCATCCTGTTCTACAGGGAGCTTAATTACCACAGTGTTGTTATCCGTATTGAATCTTTTGAAGTAGGTGTTTAGTTTTTTCAAAAATTCTGTGTTGTCATTATATGGGGAGGATGCAGGCCTGTAGATAGTTATTGCTTGTATGCCTTGCCAGAGACGTCTGGAATGTCTTTCATCAGAGAAGTGTCCCTGAATTTTATGTCCATAGGCCCTCTTTGCCTCTTTTATACCTCTACTTAGATTTGCTCTGGCATCTCTTAGAGTATCCTTGCCCTTTGATTTGAATGTGGCATTTCATGCCTTTAAGAGCTCATATAATTCACCAGACAGCCAGGGTTTTTGGTTTGCTCGTATGGTGATACTTTTGATGACTGTTACATCATCAACACATATTGAAATGTAGGCCATCACTGATTCTGCGTACTCCTCCAGGTTTATATGTTGATTCTTCTCAGCTGCCTCTCGAAACACTGACCAGCCCATGCATTTGAAGCAGTACTGCAGTGCCGAGTCTGCTCCCACAGGCCATATCCTTACTTGTTTGGTTGTTGTTTTGCCCCTTTTTATTAATGTTTTATATACAGGAAACAGCATGATGGCCAGAAGGTCTGAATTGTCCAGATGTGAATAAGGTACTGCTTTGTAGGCCAGCTTTACATTTGTGTGCACCTTATCCAGATTGTTTTCCCCTCTTGTTGCAAAGTTCACATGCTGATGGTAGTGGGGTAATACAAATTTCAGGTCAGCCTAATTGAAATCACCTGCAATTATATGAGCAAATTCTGGGTTCTTATTTTGTAGGTCATTTAGGGACAAATACAGAATGTTTAGTGCTCGTTAGTATTAGAACTAGGAGGAATGTAGACAGCTAAGCTCACCCCATTGAACTCCCTAGGTAAGTAGAAGGGCCTGCATTTTATTGACATGAACTTGATGTTCTCTGAGCAGTGAGAGGTGGTTATTTCACAGTGTGTACACTAGCTGTTGATATACAGACACACACACCTCCTCCCCGAGATTTGCCACACAGAGATAGAATTCTATTAGGACAAAATAATGACATCCCCTATATATATATATATATATATTGCACTATCATTTACATTGAAGTTCAGCCAAGTTTCAGTGAACACAAGCAAACAGCTATTTCTCACCTTAGATTGTGTGGAAAAATCCATTCTTAAAGGAAAAATCCACCTTAGAACTCAAAAAACATATTTTTTTCATTGTAGCTTTGTTTTTGAGATATTTTAATGCCTCAAAATCACTCCAAGTGCTTCTTTTACAATTTTAATGTGTTTCTGTCGAATGGCAGATGATGGGGCGTGCCTTGGTAATGTGATCTTATTTTCTTGCTTTCCTTCCTTCTTCCCAGAATACATTTCAAGTCCTCTTTATATGACTCATGCTAGACATAAGGAAGTGATGCTATTTTCTCATGCCATTAAAATATAATGGCAGGACTGTGAAGCATTGTCACCTAAAAAACAGTGGAAAGAATTCCACAGCTTTCTGTCTTTGTTTATATTAGCTGCTGTGTTCCTGACATTAGCAGGATTAATTACCCATCTAAGACTGACAGCAGTACCTGACAGGGTAAACTACAGATTTAACTATGTCTATGATATGTCATGCAGGTGGGCACAAATTTCTCTGCAAAGTATGTGAGAAGTTGAGTTTAAAAAAAAAAGTAGGTCGGCTTTCCCTTCCTTTGACTCCAATACAAGGAAATAAAAGTTTTAAAAACTACAAGCAGGTTTCTGGTACATACACAATATTGATATTGTAGGGAGAAAAGAAACCTAATGATTGGGTTAAACTGTATGAGAGGGTGGAGTTTTCCTTTAAGTAGTCCATCTTGCTCTCTAGTGAGCATACATTTGCCAGCAGCATGGATAGAAGTGCAAAACTGTGCAGATTTGTTTTTAGTCTGACCCTAATTCCTGCTCTAGAGCCTCTATTTCTTGATCATTCACATCTTTTTCTTTTAATGTGCTTCCCGTGTCCTATTGTTGTCTGGATTGGCAGATTTCTGTAGTTTTTACCATGTTCCAGCTCATGAAACATACAGCATGGCGTAATTTGAAAAAGGGATTTCTAAGTGATTCTCAGCACTGTAGTTAAGCATGCCTTCATTTCTTGCCATTAAATCTGTTTTTGCTGTTGCTTCTGATGAAAAACAAGGCAAATAGTACACTTTCCTGTGGGGATCCAAAGCAGCCGCTGCCAGTTTTTTTTTTTTTTTTTTTTTGCATGTCATAAGAACAGATTTAAGTCTAACTGGGATAGACCACATTTTCAGTGGAGGCCTGCAGAGAAATGCTCCAATGCATGCCTTTGGAATGTGGGAGGTAACTCATGCGAACACAGGGCGGACACACAGACTCCACACAAAAGGCACCCCAGCCAAGAAATGAAGTGGAGAATCTCTTGCAGGGTGGAGACAACACCAACCACTGAACCACTTATGCTAATTATCTTCAAAGCTGGACATGTACAAAACACACATACACAGTAGTGTGCATTCATGTTACATCAACATGCATAGGTAAGCAACTAAAAATTTTCAAATGCATACACATTTACTGTCATGCAAAGCCCAAATAAAGAAACACATGTGTATGTCAACCACACTGCTCATAACAAGGCAGAGGACACCCCTGTGAGCATCATTACAGCACATTTGCAGAACATCACTGAATACTTACTTGTCCAAGGTACTTTTCTGTGTCACTATCTATCTGACGGTGTGCACACATGCATACAATCATAATGTTTGCAAATTTTTATAGAATCTGTACACCAATGCGACTACGTGTGTGTGTGTGTTGTGTGTGTGTGTGTGTGTGTGTGTGTGTGTGTGTGTGTGTGTGTGTGTGTGTGTGTGTGTGTGTGTGTGTGTGTGTGTGTGTGGAAATGCTATGTACAACAAACCCATTGAAATGTCCTGTGAAAGAATATGTTATCTGTAACACTGTGTACAGAGTAATGTTATCTTGCTGTTTAATCCAAGCAGATAAGGAGTGACTGCACATAGGCAGGATACACCTGTATATGATCCCACATGGTGACAGTATTGGCTAACTATGACAGAGCAACACATCATGATAGTGTGACAGTATGACAACTGTCATCCAATACCATGTGGAATAATGTGTCTTTATGTTGCACATACCTGATATGTCACAGCAGACATCCAAGGCATCTAACACTGTTTGTGTTTGACTATGGACAACATATGTTGTCTGTCATTCGTCCCTGGAAGACACATGTTACAGGCTGCCTTATGCAGCACTTTCAACAGATTAACTGCCACAATTCATGGACAGTTGAATGTGTGTGGACACTGTAATGTGTTAATGTGTGTCATCCACACATTGAAACCAAAGTAAATGTCACATGGTAATAACACATAAGTATGACAGATACATGGTATGCTTGCACAAGAGTGCATATAAAATCCAATCAATTTAATGGCAATCACTTTGTTGGCAGCATAACAGAAGAGGCGCACACAGACAATACCTATCAACTGACAGACCAGACTGATGAGGATCACACTCTCAAATGATCTCAAGAGCTATCATCCTGAACGAATTTTACATAGCCCATTTCATCTAATTTAAGAAGGCCCCCATCATGTCCCTCACGTGTTTGGAGCACATTTGTAATCACCTCCCTGATCTCCTCCCGAAAACCGTCTCTGTCATGACCTTGGTGATGTCTCCTCTGAGGTGCACACAGGATGTCTCTAGCAGGGGCAGGACCAGGCTCCTCCTCATCATCATCATACTTGTCACCATTTTCTTTGGATGATTCCAGCAGCGGCTTCAAATATGCACGTCATCATCTTCAGAGTGGTGAGCATCCCCGGGTACTATGCTCTGTAAAGATGAATTCCAAAAACATAACACAAAAAAAACACAAAATGTCTAGCACACAGAAGACTCCCATGAAAATCACAGAAAAAAACAATATCGTTATGATGACAGTTTACACAGGGACTGAGACACAGCCATTATGGACAAAGTTAAGCATGGCCCAATATGTAATACTTCTAAAAAAGACAACAGTATTCTTTCCTCATCACTTCTATAGCCTTAGACACACACACACACACACACACACACACACACACACACACACACACACACACACACACACAAACACACACACACTTGTCATTAGCATTGTAAAAATGTATGAATGGTCAAACATATTTTACTGTCTTCATTCAATGATGTATCTGAGCAGACACAACATGACAATGGAAAAATGAGGAGAAACATATCCAACACTGTCATCATCAAAAGACACAACACATGACAAACTCCTGAGCCAGGAAGCATGATATTTGGCTGAATACCCACCAATGTAATGAGTGCAAAAATAAAAAAAATGTTATATGTTTGATCTAAACAACTGTAGACATATCAGAATGTGAATACATCTGTAATAGTAGCACTGCATATAGACAACTATATGCATCCTACAAATCAATGAAGAATCTGAAGGATTAACATACAAATATTGTGAAACATATTTGATGATTACGAAATGTTGCTATCACAGGGCTACACATTCAAGTGTCACTCAACCTAGACTTTAGCAGTGTTTTTTCTATACAAAAACAAGACATTGCAGAAAGAAAGAGTACCAGTGATGACCTGCAGGGTGTGCTCATTATGAACTACTAGTTCATAGGTTCATAAGTTCATAGGTTGGTACTAGGCTATCAGCCCTAGGGCCTATACAAGCCTAGCCAAAACAATTCCCTGGCTATTTCTTCCCACACCATTTACTTCCCTGGACCCCTGTCTAGCAGGGCGACTGACGTGATCCCTGCTAATGAACACCTGCACAAGCATCAGTCAACCTGGACTAGAGCAGTTTTTTAAAATAAAACAGCCAAGAGCTTGCTGACAGAAACAGTACCTGATGACCTGCAGAGTGTGCTCATTATGTACTGTTGCTGTCAAACATGTGCCTACTCAAATATGCATAACAGATGAGCCATCAGATAACACAACCAGACACAACTATGCCAAGCCATACATCATAAGCAATATCCACAACACTTATATTTGTATGTAAAACATTCACCTTCTCACCTGTGTGATAGATATTCACAGCAAAATGTTATTTCAGTTATGCTTTTCTATTTAAAAAATGTGTGCTGACAAAAAGGACCAAAAATATAAATTACAATAATACTGTAAGTTTTACACACAGTTGTAATGATAGCTAATGTTTTCCTATTACACTTACCTTACTGATGCATAATGGGTATACTCCTGCATTCTAATCAATAAACATGTAATACTGGAAAATACAGGCCTGAAAAGAGTGGAATATGCATCTCAGTTCATAAAATATGTGAAATATCTTCAAGCCTGTGCATCTGCTCGATGCATATTGCTCTGTTCTGAATACGTTCTTCATTATCTGAAAAAAAATATTATTAAAACAGCAATGATAAACATTTCACAGCTCATTTTGTAGACTATTATTCTGAAGAACCATAGTTCTCTATACCATATTCAGTTAGCACTGTAACATTCATGTGCTAAGATCTTTGAGCATAGATTGCAGAACCTGGGATTCAAACCTGCATCTGCAGCATACATTGAAACATTAACCTTAAAACCTCCCTGCCTACCTAACTTATCTTAATTTAAAACATGTTTTGCAGGCAGTGAGAAGAGTTCATGAAATGACATTATCATGGACGGGAAGCTATACTAAGAATGGTCTTGGTTAGGATTGCAAATTATGAACATGTTCTACTCGTGTAGGTAAACTGTTTTTGAAATTAAATACATGTCAGCAATGTGTTCTGGGAACTCATACAGTTGACAGTGTGTTGTAACATCCAGCTTATGTGAACAAAACCATACCCATTGCTGTCCATTATGGACACAGAGATGTATGTTTGAGGACCATTATTCCTTGAAAAATAGCACAAAACTAGTTATATACATCTTACCTGGTCTTCACTGCAGCTGCTAGTGTGCCTGAGTCCCACAAAATGACAGCTTGAGACTGTTGTACTATTGACTGCAGTATGTCAAGACAAGACAATGCTTTAGAGTACTGTAAACAGAATACAATATTAACCTAATAAATTTCTCAAACATAAAACAGTATTTCTCAAAAGGCACTGTCAATGCCGTTGACTAGCTGATGTTACAGATTATGGATATTTCAGTATGAATTTGATGAATAACTGCATTATTCACCACAACACTCAAAGTATACATTAATCTCAATAGATGTACAATGCTTTGCTAAATGATTGTTATGTATATGTGAAATCAGTATAACACTTTAAAATGTGTCCCCTTTCAAGAATTGAACTCACAGCACTCAAAATATAGATATGTTTGCCTATGGCCTTACAACATGAGCTAACACTCAGCTCTTGCTCCTTACAAACAAACAGGTACTGCTGCTCTTCAATCACGCTTTCTCAAGAACTGATGTTAGGCTCTTGACATTCTTCATGGAAAAACTAGATCACTGAGTCATTAACATGCATAACATAAATGGTAATATAAAGTATAGCAAATTGTTTTTAAAAAAGTTAAATGAGTGAAGTTAACCATTGTAGCATATTTCCATATGTGGATCAGAACCCACACCACAGCAAAATCTAAAAATACTGGCCAGTTGTCTTACAGGGCTTGTTAAACTGTGCTAGGCTTTCATGGTAGAGAACAGGTACTGCAACAAGTTATTTAAAATCTTGTGACAAACATCAAAATATGGAAAATACATACAAATGTTACACTTCTCATGGTGAACTCATAAGAGCTATCAACGCATGGGTGTCAAAATATGTTTAACCAACATTATGGCTATTATTTTTACAGTAATTAAATATGTCTGTGTACTTATGTAAGAAGAAGAATGCAAAGAACCCATATGCGTGTTTGTCTTCCACCTTGTAATGATCCAATATGTGATATAGTGGTACTATAATGGAAAACTACAGAATGCACAGTTATCCACAGCCTAGGTGTTATCTGTGTCTGTGATGGACAAGAGCAATGGCTAAGTGTAATTATGTTTCTATAACTGCAAACTAGGACCCATAATCGAAACTCCTAACAATGTGGACATCCTACAAAAGGGCCTCACTGAGACAGATGCCTGGTGTCAAAGCCATGGCCTCAAGCTCAATGCCAAAAAGTGCATTGTCATCCCCTTTGGTAAAAACTCTGTACTCATGAACTACAACATAGGCGGTAGTATACTTAACAGTGAAAGTGTGATAAGAGACCTTGGGACACAGGTGGACAGTGGTCTCTCCTTTGATAATCACATTGCCACAGTAGTCAGGAAATCCTTCTATGTGGCACACCTCATCACAAAAGGTTTCTCATCCAGAAAAAAAGAGGTCATTGTTCCCCTCTACTCATCACTTATTAGACCCATTATAAAGTACAACGCCCCTTTTGGTATGTACCTCACAAGACATCTACAACAATTGGAAAGGCTGCAGAAATACCTCACAAAGAGGATTACCAGCCTCAAACAGATGCCCTACGCAGACCATCTCAAAAACTCCAGCTTTACTCCGTTGCATATCGCCTACTCAGAGGTGATCTCTGCCTAGCATACAAAGCTATGTCAAACCCAGAGCTGTTGGACATGCTCCACTTAAAGAAATCCCAATCCCTCTGAGCTACACGCTCTAGGGACCTAAACCTTGTCACCACAATACACAGAACATGCCGGATGGATAGATTCCTGTCCCAGAGACTTCCCATACTCTGGAATAAACTACCTATGTATATCAAACAAAGCTCCTCATTAGCACTCTTCAAGAAAAATCTTGATGATTGGATGGGAAATAGGAAATTCACCCCGGGGATCACCTCTATGGCTCTGCTCAACAGTGGCACAGGAAAATAATTTTCTTGGGTGGCAAAAGCCAGGGTACCTTTTTGGCTGGGCTTGTATAGGCCCCAGGGCCAATAGCCTAGTACCTACCTATGAACCTATGAACCTATGTAGTTAGATGTTGTAAAACATATGTACATCTGCAAAGGACATAGTTACATTTATTATTTAATTTTTAAACTACATTACAACATGGGATTCCAGCCCATAGTCAAGAAGGTAGCAGGTTCAAAGTCTACTTTAATTATCCAGACAAGCAAATACACAGAGCAGGAAAAAACATGGTTTTAAAACATGTATGTGATATAAAGTGTTAAATAGTGCTACTACTATGGATAATGGAAAACTATGGAATGTGTAGTTATCTGCAGCCTACACGCTGTCTCTGCCTGTGATGCATGAGAACAGTGGCTATATTCAATTCTGCACTTACTGTAGATGTTGCTACACAGAGACCTTAGCTAACATTAAAATTGAATTATTACATTTAATAACAAAATGTGAAATGAACACTTAGTTAAGAATGCAGTAAGTACCATGTCCACTGCATTATTCCCTGAGCTAATTCACACAGCATCAATAATATATATGTATCAAATATATGTATGTATATATATATATATATATATATATATATATATATATATATATGTATGAATATTAAGGAATACACACAGTATTGTTACTTACTGTAGGGATCTACAGGCTGCCTTCGAAACTAATCAAACCTCCTTTGAAGTTCAGCAACGTCCCTCTGATGCAGGTCATCATAATGGTGACAAACCTGCACTCCAGTACAGTAGATCCCCATCCTTTGCTGATGCTTCCTCACTATCCAGTACCACACATCAATCATAGTGAAGTTCCTCAACCTGGCTCTCATCCTCTGCTCCAGTCCAGTCTAGACCATCAACATCACCTTGTTGGTTGCAGCATCCTCAAAGTCGCCATCACAAATTTAAATTCTGTAGAATCTGAAAAAGAGAGAAATGCTCACTGAGGTACCACTCAGTTCACAGTTAGCCATGGTCTAATTAGTAACTTTATGAAAATCAATATTTGCAAGTGGGGCTAATGTCATTCTCTAAGATTATTGGAATATAATGGGCATGTGCCACACTTGGCACCATTTATGAGTACCTATTACATTTTACACCTGTTTGATTTGGTGGATACCGGTGTTGTATGTGGACGTGTGTGAATGAGATTCCAAAAACTTGACTTTTACTGGTCCTCAATTATGTATGGTGCAAATAGTACATAAAGATGTGCACACACAAGGTGCATTTTGATTGTGTGAGTCTGAGTGAGAGGTACATTGGCAACTGGTGGAATATCTGTAGTGGTAATTAATATAGTTGTTAAACTTAATTATTTCAAAAGGTACATGTTTAAAGTAATATTTAAGCCAAATGTTAAGTTTAAGAGAAGTTGTTAAAAGTTCCTGGAGTCATATTTTCTGGAAATGGATGCATACAGGTGTTGTTCTTCTATATAGTTTAGTTCAATCCCATATGCAGTTGTATAGATAGACTTCCACTGCAAATGATAACAGTATATAGAGGTGGATTTACAGATCACCTGCAATTCTTATTGGTAATTCCTTGCACTCTGGTCTAACTACAGAAACCTAAGGATTATGACAGTATCTGTATCTAGCATGTGCTGTTCATATTATGGATATTTCATAAATCCTGACTCATATAACACTGTTATACCACATTGTTTTTTCTGTTATGTATCTTTCTTCAATGATGCTTCGTAACACTGTTATTATCACTTCTGTCAATTTTTTATTGATTTGTTTGAACTACAAATCTGCAGGTATTCCAATGCTATCCATAAGTTGTTAGTCTTTGGGTCTCTATGCTATATTTAAGTCATGCCTGTTGTTCAGTTCCCACTGGCGAACTGTGAGGATAGGTTATGTTGATTTTATAGATGTTGTATAAAGCCATTGGCAATACTTTTTACATGTCATGTTAATATTTCTCACCGATAATGTTATACAAATATTTTCATTGAACAGACATGCATACTGTTTATTTTCACATAAATTGTTCATTGACTTGAATGCATAAATGTGCTAATTCATGGGTCTTATCATGTGCATAATGATGTTTTACAGATGTCCAACTATCCTACAGGTGACAATGATTGATTGCTCTCTGTCAACATGGAAGGAGACTCCTAGGCCTTTCAGGGGTTACTGTGTGAAGAAATGAAATATGAGCAGATCTCACCATCATAATCAGTGCTGTAGGGGACCAAAACTGATCCTGTAGACATCACTGCTCAGACATGATTCTCTGTGCAGCCAACAGGGTCACAAGTTATGAGGGATCGAGAGATGCCACTGGTGGTGGACCACCATTGACCCTCCCTGATGGCATTACAGTTTTTGAGCATTACTACATAGAACAAGAAGGGATGATGAACCCCTGGTGGTGGCATTGAAGCAGGAGTTCCAGGACAGACATGTATGTAAACGTATTCAGAACACTGATGATGATTTTACATTACTGCATTACTTCAGCATGCACATTCATGTATTCCTGTGTTTGATGTACAGCAGCGGAGTTAAGCCATGAACACACATCCACACAAAGTGATGATTATGAACATAAGTGCAATTACATGTATTAGTAAATCTGAGTTACAGACAGAGCAGTGCACATTTAAGTTGTAATGTATATTGCATTAATATTCACAGGTCCATCTAATTTGGCCATACAGCAGGGAACAGTAGGTGAGTGCCTGTGTACTGTTGTTGAGCCTTCTACCTTGTTAGTGGTCATGCTTCGTTTTATGACACTGCTGTTTACTGTTACATTTTTCTTTCCATTACCTTGAACACTATATATAGATCCACTGGAGAGGCATTCTCAAGTGCAGAAAGACCAGGTATGTTAAAGTGACATTGTCTGAGCTTTCAACAATGTGTAGCACATGGTATACCTTCATTTGTTAGAAAGGCATTTGTACGATTGCACTATTGTGTGACTTTAAATGCCGAAACACAACATGTCACACAAAAAAAAAAAAGTCAAAAAAAGTAATCCGGAAAACCAGATTCGACCATTTTCGAACTGCAGATCACAACAGTAAATGTCAGGAGACATTTCTGAATGTCTCCAAACATTGTTATGCAGGGGGACAAGCCTCCCCTGCACAAGCCCCCCACAACCCCACTACTTTAATATACAAACTCCGAGATCGCACTACAGTAAGGGAAAGGGTTCATTTCCCGATCCCCGCTATAGTGCAATCTGCACCTGGAATGCAGAATTCAAATGAGAGAATGCCAATGTGCATTCGCTCATTTGGATTTGCAACAGTGGCAGTCGGCATTTGTCAGATCTGGAGGTTGTACTTTCACACTTTGGTGCATCATGCAACTTCCTTATGACAAAATGAAGGTATACCGTAGCACACATGATATTTGTCAGTACAGGCCCTTCAGGTGTACACTTACAATGTCCATCACATGAGTTTTTCCAGCCCATATAACTATGTGTTATATGCAATGTTGTCACTATTAGTTCTGATAACTATATGATTGCGCTGCCTTTCTCTTTACTTTCCAACTTTAGGATCCACAGTAGAAACACCAACCTCTCCACAATGGGAGTCCTCAAGTGCACATATGAGTGGTATTCATATGCCACACATTCACTATTTTTTATTTGTGTGCACCTGTTACATGTTGAGAATGATGTGATCAATAATATACTTTTTTTTCCCTACATTAGTTGAAGTTCAGAACAGTCAATCAACAACAACATCCCATGAGTGTTTGTCAGGTGTGTTGTTGCGTTATTATACATCACATATGTCATGTACATTGGTCATGTTATAGGTTGTATAGGTTCATAGATTCATACATTGCTACCAGGGTAATGACCCAGGTTGCATTTCTAAGCCTAGATAAGCATAGCCAGAAATAATAATGATGTCCTGTATTCAAACAGGACATGGAGAGACGTACATTTATAAGCTGTGTCCATAAGGGACATGGGTGCCAAGCCTGGTGTAAATGTTCTATTCCCCATTCCACTGGTGTAGTTTGGGCTTAAACTGGGTACTGGACAAGCCCACCTTCACATGGATGGGAAGCCTCTTCCATGTGAGGGGCAGTCTGTGGGACACATATGTGTCCATACAGCATGTTCTGTTTAAGTCATTCTGGTCCCAAGACCTAGTATTTCTGGTAGCCTTTGAACTACAAATATGTATGGCACTCATAAGTCTGGGGTTTGTGGCTTTCTTTAAGCCAAGCATATATCACCCCTCAGCAAACAATAGGAGACTGAGTAGTGGGTAAGGGCTTTAAGCCACTCTGCATGAAGCAGATCTGTTACACCTTGTATATGTTTTGCAAGAATCTGAGGTTGCTCTAGTTGCCGCTTAGGTGTGGTCAGGTACATTACAAAGGGCGCATTGTACGGTATGATTAGTCTAATAAGGGCAGAATACAGTGGGATCATGCCATCTTTAGACTTAGATGCCATACCTTTACTTATAGGTTGTGCAACACAAAATGATTTCCTCGCCAATGTGGCCACATGTTGTTTGAAGGTAAGGATATTGTCTATGTGCGTACACAGATTCCTGAGCACTGGGTTGACTCTTGTGGCCATAAGATCGCCATGGTAATTTCCTGGGATGGTTGACTTCACAAAGGAATACAGTTTTGTTTTGTACAATCTGTGACACATACATACATACAGTACATTACACTGCAAATGCAATCAGTAGTATTTGTAACATTGCATTGAACATTTTATGCCAGTTGTGTTTTATATTCATCATGTGCTATCGACACATTGTCCTGATCTTTGTCTTTGTATGTTGTAACACATCAACTGTCTTTATCATCCAGCATCCCATCCAGTGACCATGATGTTGTTCATGATGTGTATCAGCATGGTAGCATGTCCCTTGGCACAGAGGAAATTGGGTTTTATGGAAAGTCCCTTGGCGATGTTGACACAGATGTTGCACCTGATGAATCCTTAGATGTGGAGGGCAAATTGTCAATGCATTCAGAGAATGATGACACAGTGGATGTTGAACAGGATGAGGCCATTGATCAACCCACAACAGTTGGGAGCACTGCTACTGATGGATCATCACAACAAACAGCCACAGGGCATTGCCATAGACATAGGTGAGCATATAGTGTACATGCCCAAGTGTCAGAGGGTGTTTGTCTCCTGCTGTAGGCAAATGAATATGAAAAGGTACAGCATCATTCAGACATTCATGCACTTGCCCATGCCACAGCTCATGTGGCACACCAGCTACATGTCATTAATTAAGGACAAGAGCACAGACACAGGGAGATTATGGCTGAATTCCCTGCTCAGAATGGGAGTCTGCTAGCAGTGGTATGGTCAGTGGAAAACATTGCTTCTGCAGTACTATAGCAGTGTTGCAGTATAAACAGGGTTTTGCAATGCTTGACTATACAGAGCAGATTGCAACATGTGAGAGGCAGGCCACCTCTCTGCAGAACTACGATCAGCCATCATCAATCCATGACCATGGTACAACCTGCAATGATGCCCACTGTTGGAACATCTGTTGAGGTCCAGACAGTCAGAAGGTCTTCAATTCACAGTCATGCTTCTTCATCTAAACATGGTGTCATACCTCCATCCATCTCCTGTGTGGAGGAACTAGGCCAGAACGTGTCTGTACTTGCTCCTGGCAGGGTGAACCATGGTGTCAGATGTCAGCGAGGTTGACAAAGACTGCGTTAGAGTGTGTCCAACAGTGTAGTACACATAATTGGCTCATATTTTTTCAATACCACTGTACTGTTATATGTGTTTTCTGAAATAAAAATGTCTGTATGATGTTATCCTTGATTTCTCTTTTTGGGGTGTCATGATAGTGTACAGATATGTAAGTGTAGCAATGATGTATGTCTCTTGGGTCTATATCAGAACATCAGATGATTAAAATTGCGAGCGCTCTAAAGAGCAAAAATGCCGGACCCCAAACTCATTATTGTGGGGGCTGCCCCCCCCCCCACATCCCCTGCTAAATATATATTCCAACTCCAAGATTAAACTACAGTGAGGAAAGTACAGATATTCTGATCTTCATTGTACTGTGATCTCAAAAAAAAAAAAACATTTTAAAGTCCTGCGTAGAGCATTCGCAATTTTAATCATTTAATGTTCTGATATAGACCCATGTCTCTTATTGTTTAACATGCAGTGATAAAAACATCTGAGTGTGCATGCATACCTGTGTTAGTTGTGCCCTAAGTTACTGGTTTCATATATGCCACATTTGCAAATGTTCATGCTAGAATATGTTATGCTGATGTTATGTGTGATGCTCAGTGTGTACATCTAGTGGGTTGCTGCCATTAGCTGCAGTATATGTTGCTGTTGTGGGGCAACACCTGGACATCAATATTCAATCTGTGTACTCATGTCCATGTGCCTTGTCATGACTCAAATGTCTGGGTCAGATGCTGCCGTGTAGTCTGCGTCTGCTATTGTGGTCACACCCTACATTGTCTAAGCCTGTGACTTCTCTCCCCTATGTCCTCCTGCTCCTCCGATTCCTGTGGGATGTCATCTTCAGACATCTGTGGCCCTTGTGGTAGTTCACCCGCACCTGCAGCACAAGACCACCATGTGCTCAGGTTAGCATGTTGTGCAGCATGGCACACACCATTATCATCTGTGCTGCCTTCTCAAGTGTTTATTGCAGTGCATCTCCCAGATGTCTGCAGATATCTGAACCCAGCTTTCCAGACATCAACTATACACTCTATGGTGCTTCTGGTTGTTGCATGTGTTCTATTGTAGGTCTCATTTGCAGGATTCACAAGGACTACAAACACCTTCCAACCACAAAAAAACTCACTTCTCAAGAAACAACATCGACAATATAACCATGAGAAAAAAACGTCCACAGAGATGCAGGATTGGATGATTCACTGTACGCATTCATTAGCCACAGCTCAAGAGGATAACCATAGTTACCTGTTGTGGAAAGTAAAACACTTTTGTTCAGACTGGGCATTCTTGACAGAGGGATCCTTAAGTTACATCCTAGCTGTGCTTCTGTACTTACCCTGAAGCAATTCCTCAGGAATTTCACCTTACTGGAATGCAGCCCTGAGTCTACTTTTCCTCCATATTGCAGCATTATAGACACTTCCAGGGTGTCTTACCATGATGTCTGTTATGCTGCCATCTGCTGCACACACAATCTGGCAGTTGATGGATGGCCATCCTTTTTGGTTTATGTATCGGTCTGCTTCTGGTTGTCTTGCTGTCTTGATAGGGATGTGTGTGCAATCTATTGCACTAAGTGCATGGGGGAAGTTGCCAGTGTTGTAGAACTGGTGCATTACTCTTCTCCGCTCCATGGGTGTGAATGGGAAGTGTATGTAGTCATCCACCTTGCTGCACATTTCTTCCAGGAATTTAGCCAGGATACGACTGGCAGCTGTCTGTGATACTCCCACAACATACACCATGTGTCTCTGAAATATCCCAGATACAAGTAGACCCAGACTAAAACATACTTTGGTTTCAAGGGGGATAGGGTTTCTTCACAGTGTCTGTGCAGACATGTGCGGGGTACACATGTCACAGACAGCCTGCACTATTTGTCTGTCTAGCTGGTATCTATTATTTCCTGGTCTCCCAACTGGCTTAGTTGCACCTTGCTCTGATTCTAGCTGGCTACCTTGTAAGATGCACAGCCACAACCTCTGTTATGGTTTGCATCACTGCTGCTTGTTGCAGTATATTAAATGCAGGTTGCATTGTTATATGCTTTGTTTCTGTTTTTCAACAGACTTTATGGAATCTGTAGTATTCGCATGAATTCCTTTGTGTTCATAATGTCTGCACGAAGGGTTTTAGAGTCAATATAACTGTTTGTCACATTTGAGTTGCGTTGTGTGCGCACAGTATGTTTTAGTATCACACTGGCATGCATGGAATCCCTAATTATCCTGCTCTAAATACTTAAGTAGTCAGTCTGCCTTTAGTGTGTCTTCTGGAATTGCATCCACCGCAGGTGCTCTGAAGTCTTCCTTTGGCATGCAGCGCTGTCCATAAATACCTTCCACGAGCTTTACGGAATCCAGCCTAAAGTATATTGGCCTTAAGAGATAAATTATACTATAAAGGAAATGTTCAGACCATATACATAACTCATATTATTGTGATATAGAATTCTATCATTATTTTTGTTAGACATGCTGATGTTTTGATACCTGGAAATGGAAAGATAGTTAAGTTGCTAATTATTAGAAAATGAGGTTTAAAACTTTAACTGCTGTACATGGTGTTTATTGTATTGTGGGCTAAAATATAATAAAGCTGACCTCAGAGATCATATATAAGCTAATTGTCAAATACAGATAAACTGAAAGAGGAAACAGCATTGAAAGGGCAGCAAAGTTGTATTTTAGGCATGTGGGCAGTCTAGTTTCTTAACAAAAAAATAGTGGTTGGCTAACAAAACAAGTATTACTTCTTTGCATTTATTCACAGTTCTGAAAAAAATAGTTGTGGTCAGACTTTTGTCTGTAATACTGATTCACTTAAGCATTGTACTTTGTACAGCAGTAATCAGAAAAAAAAAGATATTCTTTTTACATGCTTGTAGTTACAGCTATGGAGTTTATCCACAAATGTTTCTGCACATCTACTAAAGTATTAATGAGATTTAGTAAAAAAGCCATGAAAGTGTATGACATCAAAGTAGATTCTACTATCATGCGTTTACTCAAGAAAAGTTAACATATTTGGCAATCGGTCCTTACATCCAAATAGGTCTTTGCTTGATGTTTAAAGAAAGCTATTATTGTTTTCTATTGATAGAAACATAATTGCAGACCTATCTAGAAAACACGCAGCATTGCTAAAGCCTATAAAGGTAATAAACTAGCATGGGAAGGCATAACATTACTAGTGAAGCGATGACTCTCATGTAGTACAGAGTGGTGTTTTGGACTAGCTACATTTATTATTTATTATTTATTTATATGTCAACTAAAGAAAATTTTATTCACAACAGTTTTAGCGCTTTCATTCCAAAACACAGGAACTTCATCAGAAACTATTAAAAAAGTAACTTCTTTCCTTTTAAAACCTCAGAAAGAGGCACCATGCCTAGACCGCCAGTATTTAAAGGAACACATACTTGTAAATACGCACTTAAAACTAACAATAAAAATATGAACAAAAGTGCTAAAACTGTTGTAAATAAATGTTTGGCTGGGACTATTGGGTGCAGTGCTTTTATTATTTTTTAAGTTTACATAGTACTCCATTTTGTGGTTTATTTTATCAAGTAAAGAAAAGGTAAATGACTCCTACATTATAAGAAGTAAAGAAAAATGCAAAAGCCTCATTGTTGCCAAACTGATCCTCTGATGTAAAACACGGGGGGTTGACTAATACATATCCTCCAAGGTGGTAAAATGTTTTGTTGGAAAACTTAAGTAATTTTGTTGGAGACAGGAAAAACTGAGTGATTTTTTTTTTTTTTGAGGACACCCATAACTTGTCTGAAATGACAGTTTGTTAAACCAGGAGCCAGGAGGTTATAATGAAATTTTAAATATATTGCAGTATTTTCAGAACTTCTTTAACTGTCTTATAAATGCATGAGCAGAAAACAGGAAATGTTACATTTCAGTTTAACACAGCCAACCACTTCTTAGTCACCATAAAACCACAAACAATACAGCAGTAATTTAGTGAGGAACAGTAAACACACAGAGACAGACTTAAAATTAAGTTAATACGGAAACTTTTGAACAATGACATGAAGAAAGTATAGACATTAAAATAGCTGTATAATCCATACACGTCCTAGATGTTATGGTCTTTAAAACGTTACAAAAAAAGTGCACAATTTAAAGATATGTGATGAGTGACATGCAAGTAATTTGAGTGATCACATTTTTTCAGACATGGCCATGGATGCATGAACATGTCATAGGGAATGACACTTTGTAACATCAAAGTACTAATCCATTTCCAAGACACATGGAACAGCTGTTACAAGGCAAGGTTGTAAAGGCAGAACTAGGATGCCTCATTCAGAATGTTAGGATTAGCCATTAGGCATATTAAGTATCCTGCACAGTTTAAAACTTGAGCAAATTTCTTTTAAAGTTTGTATCTGGACTGCTTTATGAACTGCTACTACAGCTATTACTCCCAATGCTGTATAAACCAAACAGCTATCAAAAATATTTCATTTATGCTGCACATTCCCCTCATAATACAGGACATACAACTGAGAGAGACTAATGGAGTGCGATCTTCCATAACTTCCATGGTCACAGAACTGAGAAGGCTTAGAAAGGCAGCCTAAATGAACAGAAACAAGTATGAGATCTGAGAATTAAGTAATAAATAACATTCACCACCTAATGCGCTTTTAAGCTGCTGCAGTGAAGTACATGTTAAAGAGACCAAGATTAGGAAACAAATCATACCTCTCAGCTGTCCAGATTTTCGCAGAATGTGCAAATTTTTCCCCTCATATTTACAGCCTGTTTCTCATAAAGTTTTGTTTTTCTGGCCAGTTTTCAACAAACTGGTGAGGATTAAAGTTCAAAAATATTCAGTTTCAGACTTCATACCCTACAGAAAATTCATGCTAATGTAAAACCTGTTATTCTATAACCTTTCTACAATTGTAAGAGCAGTATTTATAAATTGTCCCTATTTTTGAGCCTTTGTCTCCCCGTTATTTATGGCTTTTGTGATGCCTGTGCACTGGCCCAGTAATCAAGTAGCATCAATCCTCACCACTAAAACCAGTGAGGAGCATGCACCTTGGGAAGGATAACAAGTACATACACAGTAAAGTACAATTTCCCTTAAGAGCACACAAAGATCACAGTCAGTCCAGGACTGGTTTCTCCCTTTCTCTCCAGATCCCCAATAAGACTCCCCACTGGCACAACTATAGGGTACAGGTCTCAGCCTAGTGGTCAAGCTAAAATCTCCAGCACCCTCTCTGTCCAACCAGTGCTTCATGTCCCTGCCCAAGTAGCTGACACACACACATTTTGAGATATAAGTTATATACAAACACACAGACACTCCTGGCGAAGGCTGACACAGGTTCTCCAGCTGTGCCCCCTTCTCTGCCCAGGCTATAAGGTAGAAATCACTGCCACCAACCACTAATATCAGCTACTAATAATGCCCTTACCAAAGGATGTCCAATTTTACTGTCCAATATTATTATTATCCTATTAGTAAGTATGACGAAGAGCAAGGCTTATTGGAGTGGCTTGGACAGTATAACTATATACATGCAATGTGCTCTAGAGCTTAAATTATCTATACAAAAAACAGCCACAGTTGAAAGGTTTAAAAATATTTAATAATAAATAATAAAAACACAAAACAACTCTCCTCAATTCAACACAGTGCTAGTCAAGAGTTCAGACACAGGAAAATGCTTAAAATAATACTGTAAAATAGTCTGACATAAATATAGAAAACAGCTAGTCTAATCTTACTATTTTCTATCTATTTCTAAGAGAAACAATGTTCTAAATAACTTACATACATACAGAGCAAAGGCAGAGAGTTGGTGATATTGTCAGTTCTGAAGACAAATGCAAAGTACTCTGATTCTCTCTCTCTGAGAAAGCTTAAATTGATAATACATCACTGCTGACTCATTTTACATTATATCATTCTTAACAGTTCTGATTTAACTTCCCAGGCTAAAAGAAACTCAAAATTTACATTGATTGTTGTAATGTGCACCTGCAGGAAGCCACAGCAATAAAAGGCATTATACATGTAAGATCTAGCAATTAACTTTTGTCTCAAAACAACAGAAAGAATTTGCTGGTCCAGACATCACGTCTCCGAGTTTGAGATCAAACAGTCATACAATGCTTGACTTATCAGCTTTCATCCAGTAGAGTGCACTGTGGTTACATTTCTGAAGCTCAGTACAGCATATAGTTTAATCATAACATATAGGTGTCTTTTACATTTGTAAAACCAGCCTGTGGATTATATTAATATTTACAAATCACACAGAATTATTTGCAAGATTCTATCTGGCTGGGCTGGCAGCCTTTCAGTTTTTTACAGCTTTGTCCGGATTTCTTGTACTTAGAGGTTAAGAGGTATGAAACAAATGTGTATCTAAATAAACCATCCAAACCATGGTTAATACTACAGCTTGCCAAGCCCATATTCATAAAGTGTTGGGGGCCTGAGTCATAAGACACCGAAGATCAAAACATTGATGACTGTTTGCCACTGGAAATCACTTAAGTGTGTGTATCAGTAGTAATTCCTCTATTTTAGGATGTTTCTCCCTTATTTTTCTTCTTCTACTTTATGGCTAATCATCAGCTTCTCCCAGAACCTCTCCCCATCCAGTGAGTCTACCAAACTGCCCTTAATGCCACCAGACTAATTCCAAGCCAAGTTCATGGCTGGTGAGGAGATGAAGGTACCTCGGACAGCATCATACTGCTACCAAGGTGTGACACCCCTGCACTGGTCCAGTAATCAAGGAGCCTCAATCCTCACCACTGGCAACAATGAGGGGCATGCACATTGGGTGGATGACAAGTACACAAACAGTAAAGTACAATTTCCCTTAAGAGCACACAAAGATCACAGTCAGTCTGGGGCTGATTTCTCACTCTGTCTCCAGTTCCCCAGTAAGACTCCCCACTGGTACAGCTATAGGATTAAGGTCTCAACTGAGCAGTCAAGCCAAAACCTCCAGCACTCTTTCTGTCCAAACAGTGCTTCGTGTCCCTGCCCAAGTAGCTGACACACACACTTTGAGATTTGATTTATATACAAACACACACACACTGGGAAAGGCTGGCACAGGTTTACTAATTATGCTCACTTCTGCCCAGACTAAAAGGTAGTTATCACTGCCACCAACCAGCTCTTTATCAGCTACTATAAGGCCCTTACAAAGGGTGACCAATTACTGTGTAATATTATTATTATCCAAATGGTAAGTATGACCAACACTTTCAAGGCTATTTAGGAGTGCCCTGTACAGTGTCATCAAATACATATGCAAGTACTCTAGTAGCTTAAATATCTCTAAACAAACCAGTCATAATTAAAAGGTTTAAATATATTTAATAATAAATAATAAAAGAAAAAGACTATATTCGATAACTTAGCACAGTGAATGTAGAGTTCAGAATCGCAGGAAATATTTTAAAACAACATTGCAGGACAGTCTCAAATAAATACAGAAAACATGTAAAGTAATCTTTGCTATATTCCTATCTATATCTAAAATATAATTTTCGATAGTTACTTACTATTAGCAAGGCAAGTGCTGATGAGAGGATGCTTCCAGGTCCAAAGACAAATACAAAATGCACAGACTCACTCTCTGAGGTAGTTCTTAAATTAATAATACACATTACAGTTGGGTTAGCTGGGATGATGTCACTCTTTGGCACCTGCATTCAGTTCCCAGGCTAACAGAAACTTAAAATTTAACATTTCTCTGTGAAAAATACCTATCTCTCAGATGTGTGGCTGCTAGGAAGTCACAGAGCAATAAAAACACTTTACATTTGAAACCTAGTAATTATTTCTGTTTCAAGACAATAGGAAAAACTCTAACTCTAAACATTATGTCTGCTCTGAGCTGAAACAGAGATAACAGAATCATAAAACAATTTCCACTTATTTTCTTGACGTATTGCAAATTAACTCTGTATGTTCCAGCTTCTACCATTAAAACATACATTTGCACAGGCATATAGTTTACATCCATTTCTGTTCTTTCCCAGCAGGATACACTGTGGTTACATTCTTGAAGCTCAGTAGATAACATACAGTTCTCTTACATTTGTAAGACAAGCATATGAATCATATCACTATTCATAAATGACATAAGATTATTTACAAAATTCAGGACAGCTGGGCTGGCAGAGTCACATCTCTATACAAATCATATTAATATTTTCAAGTGACATACAATTATTTACAAAGTTCCAGATAGCTGGACTGGCAGCATTTCAGTTTGTCACACAAGGAGTATTTTTATTCATGTGTCTAGTCTCACCTAACACATACTTGTATCATCTAAGAGGTTAGCATGCAATGGGCCTCACAACATATCATCCACACTTTCTGCATGCAACTCAGCCAAAGCCCTGCCCCCATTTTAGGTAGCCCTCCCCATATAGCCCCCATCCTCCACCAGAGATCAAACAAAGATGTCTGCCTGAACATGCAACTTCAACAGAGGGGCCAATCCTCCCTCCCTAAAAATTAAAGCGTATGCGAAATGAATTAAATCCAGGTCACCTGGGTCATAATTAGGTTTTATTCCTCTGTTGCACTGGTGTAGGCAAAATTTCTCCCCTCTTCACATTTTTGTAATCACAGTGTTGGTATATATAAGTTTGAGAGATGTGAGGGGCTTGCCTACCACATTTGGATTATCCATGTATGCCTGCCCACAGGCAAAACATGCTTACAGATGGAGATTTTACAATTGTGTGCTTCAGATATCTGTGTTCACCAATGTTCTTCATTATGTTTTTTTAATCAAGGTTTCATTCTAGAACCTTGTCTCAAAATAAAGTAGACAAAAGTTGACATTTCTGTAATTAACCAATAATCTAAAATTGCCAAATAAATGTGTTAGTCAATCAAAAGCATTAAAACAAAACAATAAAATCATTACTACTACAAAACACCAGATAGGTTCAGAATCTATCATGTATCAATAATCTAAGAATTTCCCATTCTAGGCAAGGAGCTGGATAACTCAGTCTGATTGAGATTTCCAGGTATGTGAGTCTTTTGTTATATGTCCCTGTTAAGATATTTATTATTTCTTAACCGAGTAAGTGGACTGCTCCATGAACCCTTCAACCCACAACCATGACAACAAGGATAAATATCACATAATACAGTGTAATGTAATATAATGTAATATATATTACTGTCAGTGGTTCAGCAGCTAGATCAGAAGGCTGTGGGTTCTATCCCCACCGCAGATGATTGGATTTAGCTTCTAGTATTGGTATTGTAATGTAAATTGACTGGGATCTGGGGTGGGGGACACTAAATACCAGGGATTACACTAAATGTATGTCTGTACCTTAACAGCACCAGCATCAGTATGGGGATCAAGGCTGGGGGAAACATTAGACACCAAGGATTACTCTGAAATAAGTGCCATAAGGGCATCTGCATCTGTATGGGGATTAGGGTGAGGGTGCACCAGTCAACAGGGCAGTGTTATAGGGGCACTTGCAGTATTATGGTAATATGGAGGTGTAAGACCAGTGACCAGGCAATACTAGATACATACTGTAATGGAACTTCAAATATTACAGGACGGCAGATAGGTTAGGGGTAAGCATAGAGACTGTGGTGTGTGTGTGTGTGTGTGTGTGTGTGTGTGTGTGTGTGTGTGTGTGTGTGTGTGTGTGTGTGTGTGTGCGTGTGTGTGTATGTGTGTGTGTGTGTGCGCATGTGTGTGTTTTGTGTACTTGTATGTGGCAGAGTGACTACAGAGAATGCCACTGCCTATACAAGTAGCAGTTTACTACTATGACAAGTAGAGCAGCAGTGATCTGCACATTGTGGTGGTAACTATGATTCAGAGACATAAAAGTTAGCTGATAATTAGATCTTACCTCAACATTGCGAGCATGTCTCTGAATAGCAAATTACCATGTCGTAGGAGCAAGGACTTTCTATCTCAAGCCGTATGAGTAGGCCTTTTAATTAATTTCCTGGGGTGTATTTTTTGGGCTTTCTAAAATACATAAAGATTTAGTTAACTCACTTTATTGGCCAAATATAGCTACAGAGGGATCTAAGACAGAACCCTTTGCCTTGATGCTAAATAATAAAAAAAACATTTTTATATAAGCTTAAGAAAAATTAAATTATTAGAAATACATTTTGTGATGGATACTGTTGATATCTCCCATAAGAAGATATTGCCAACCTGTACTAATCTGAATTTACAAAAAGTCTGATAAGTAACTAGAAATTGTCTGCTAACAGCATTCAGAATGGTGAAACTGCTGACACTCATTCAATAATGGAATAGGGAGACTATGCACAACAAAGCATTCAGTAAGGTCCTCTACCTGCAAATAGACAACAATAACAGGACAAACACCTTATCTGTAATTGTACTTCAACCCTGACACCTATCTATCTAGCTAATCCATCCTGGCTGTGATTGCTTTGATTGATATAAACTAAACAACTCAACTGTATGACTTTGCAGGGAAGAATCAAACGCATGGATACATGCTTCTAAATTACAAAATGGGTAAGAGAACAGCCCATCTTTCACCATGTGTTATGCATTTGAAACAAAAAACATGAAATCCTGAGTGCATATCAGCGCATTGCTCACAGCAATAACACACAGCTGTAACACTTCAAAGTGTCATACCTTGTAATAAAGCATCTGGCTACACTTGATAGACATAACTACACATTATAGGAATTAGTGTTCATCACTGGTATTTAACACATAGGTTCATAGGTGTGTACTAGGCTAATGGCCCTGGAGACCCCAGAATCCCAGCCTATAGAACTGCCTTGCATTGTGCCACCTGACGTTAGTTCCCATTGCCTCTTTCGAGTAGAGCCACTGGAGTGATCCCCAGGGTGAACTTTCTATTTCCCATCCACTCATCAAGATTTATTTTGAACAAGGCCAATGAGGTGCTCTGCTTGACATGTATGGGAAGTTTATTCTAGAGCATGGGCAGTCTCTGAGTTATGAACCTGTCCCTCCAGCATATTCTGTTGATTGTGGTAATGAGGTAGAGGTCTCTGGAGCATGTGGTGTGGAGGGATTGGGATTTCTTTAGATGTAGCATTTCTAACAGAGCTGGGTCAGACATGGCTGAGATCACCTCTTATTAGACAATATGAGACCGAGAATAGCTGGAGTTTTTTGAGTCTGTCTATGTAGGACATGTGTTTAAGGCCTAGGATCCTCTTTGTGATGTATTTTTGTGGCTTCTCCAGCTGTTGCAGGTGTCTAGTGAGGTACATGCCAAATGGGGCATTATACTCGATGATTGGTCTTATGAGGGAAGAGTAGAGAGAGCTGATGAGCTTTTTCTTCCTGGATGCAAAACCCTTGGCAATGAGGTGTGCCACATAGAAGGGCTTTCTGACCACAGTAGCAATGTGGTGGTCGAAGTAGAGGTTACTGTCAACCTGTGTCCCCAGATCTCTTATAACACCTTCAGTGTGGGCTGCCATCGATTTGGTAATTAGTGGGAACTGAGTTTTTCCCAAAGGGGCATTAAGCTTAAGGCCATGGTTTTGACACCAGTCATTGGTCTCAGTAAGGCCTTCCTGTAGGATGTCTACATCACTTGAGGAGTTAATAATGGCTCCCAGCTTGCAGTCGTCTGCGAACTTGGTCAGCCAGAGTCCCTCCGTGTTGGCCTGGACTTCTGAGATGTAGATGCCAAACAGGAGAGGACCCAGGACCGATCCCTGTGGGACTCCAGTCATGACTGGTCTACAGTCTGACTTGGAGTCTGCTACTTTCAAACTGTGGGTTTTATTTGTGAGCCAATTTGCAACCCACGTGGTGATATAGGGGTTGATGCCTACATTGATGAGTTTATCAATAATTCCTGAGTGAGGAATGGTATCAAAGGCCTTGGCCAAATCGAGGTAGGCTGTATGAACTACCTTACCCTCATCCACAGCTGTGGTGACTGACTTGAAGAAGTTGGCAAGGTTGAGCAGGCATGATCACCCTTTCACAAAACAAAATTGCATGGGATCCAGAGTTTAGAGATTACTTATACCCTTGTTAATTAGGGCCATGATGATGGGCTCAATAGCCTTGCATATCAGACTTGTCAGGCTAATGGGGTGATAATTCCCAGGGTCTGAAGTTGCTCCCCCTGTATGGAGAGGGATGACTGAAGCAGTGTGCCACTCAGTAGGGACAAAGCCTGAGGTGAAACTGTGAGTGAACAGGGCACACAGATGTGCTGCCAGTTCACTTTGTAGTTCATATAGAACACAGACAGAGATATTATTGGGCCCCATGGAAGCTGTATTCTTGGCCTCAACAAGTAAGTTAGTTAGTAGGGCAGACAATATCAGACAAGAATGGATTATGACATAATACTATGACATTAAAAACTGTACATGTAACATGTATGTATTACTCAACATTTACATGTACAACTGCATTGGCATATGTAGGATGTTTCCAGGAACTTTGCAGATAACGGAGATATTCATAGTCATTTAGGCTCTAAGTGCTATAGGTGTTAATGTACAACATACTTACTAGATGTGTAAAAAGCTATACTGTATAACTTAACAAACACGTATTTCTAATATCTGCTATTAAGCAGGAAATATAGAACTAGCATAATATTCTATATAGAGATTCAAACCCACAAACATCCACATTGGTTTATTGCTTAATGTTTTGAGCTAATACACAGCACACTTCCTTTAATGTTGTAAATCTGTATGGAATAACAGCTGAGAATGCTTATATTTGCCTTATAACATTAGTATGTATCAGCATACTGAGTTAAACTGTCATGGCATATGTCCTGAACCTCAGGACAAGGCTTAGAGATCTCATGGGCTTGGCCCAGGAGAACTTTGAAGGAGCCCAACAGCAGAAAAAGATCCGGTGTAACAGGAATGCTCGAGCCTGAGATTATGCTGTAGGGCAGCGAGTTATGGTTCTCATTACTGTCAGACACTGTAAGCTGCAGACAGCTTAGGAGGGACCTTTCTAAGTGGTAAGAAATGTCAGTAATGTTAACTACATGGTCGAACTGCTAGGCAGGAGGCAGGGGTACAAATTGTACCATGTTAACATGATGAAGTTCTACTATGATAGGGAGGCCCTTGTACTAAGTATTTGCAGTAGGAGGCAGGAGGAGTCTGAGGGGGATGTATGGCTACATCATGAAAGCCAGCAAAATTAAAAGATACTGAGGTGGAGCCTAGGGTTGCAGACATATGACATGACAGTGCAGCACTGTAGTGGGGTCAGCAATGCCCATGCAGATTGGTTCTCAAGACAGGGTATGGGTTAATGTATTTATAGATAGGCTCATTCCTCTCATGCAACATTTCTCAACGGTTAATGGACAAACAAATTGGAGTCTTCAAAGGGGGGAGATGTGAAAATGTGAGATATTGCCAGCTATACCAGGAGAAATAGGGCAGTGGATCTGTAACATATGCCAGCACAGCTAGCTGGAATTTTGTAAAGAATTATATGTCATACATATATCAAACTGAGTCGTACAGATGCTTGTGTTGAAAACACCTACACCAACTGGAAAGGCCACAGAAATACCTCACAAAGAGAATCCATGGGCTCCGAATACAACGAGCAAGAACCAAACAGACTAAGAAAAACAAAAATGCAAACTTGTAGTTACGAGCCCAAACTGAATAATGTAAAATCCGTTTTATTAGCAAACGCTTTCGGAGAGACCAATGCCCCTCCTTCCTCAGACAAAAAATGGCAACATTTTTTGCTATCCTTATAATGAACATTTTGTTAAGAACGTCGCCTGGTACACTTGGTACCAGGACGACATGTTCTTAGTTTGAAAGTCAGCACCTGCTGAAGTCCTAACGTTTTTGGAAAGTATTTCCAGATTAACTGATTTTTTGGAATTTACATATGAGTTACAGGAAACAAGTATCAGTTATTTAGATATTCTTCTGATTAAGGACATGGTTAATATGAGATATAAGAGTGTCATTTATAGAAAGCCTACATATTCCAATGCTTTCCTTCATTTCACCAGCTGCCACCCTAGCTACCAAAAGAAAGCAGTGGTGAAAGGACAGATGGTTAGGGCGGCAAGGATGGTTTCCGACTCGAACGATTTCATGATGGAATGTGAACATTTATGTGAAATGTTCATTAATAGGGGATATCCACCTTTTTTGGTTTTGGACATCAAGAAAGAAGTGATGCAAAAGAGAAATTCTGGTGTGTATATACCGATTTTGTCAGGGGATGGTGGCTCTTTGGATGATAACCACACTTGTGACATCAGCACACATGACATAAGTACATCTAACGGTTTTTGTGGTACCAGCTTCTTGTGCACCTTTAGTGTAGATCATTTAGAGATACGGAGATTGCTTAATAAAAATTGGGCTTTGTTGATGGAGGATATCTATTTAAGTAGTAAATTGGGTAATGGTCCAAAAATCAAATTTAGGAGGGGGTACAATTTGAAATTTTTGCTTGAGGGTAAATTGTGCTAATAATAACAACAACCTTTCCTCTGGTATTACAAAGTGTGGTGCATGTAAACAATGTAAGTTTATATGCACTGACTCGATGGTTAAGATTAGGAATCAAATGTTCAAAGTAAGAGGGAAATTTAATTGTGAAACCAACTGCATGGTTTACGTGGCTTTGTGTCAGAAATGCGCTGCTTTTTATATAGGTAAAACCAAAAGGAAGTTAAAGCAGCGCATTTATGAACATATATATGCAATCAATAAGCATGATTCTAACAATGCTCATGCAAGACACATAATTAATTTCCCTGAACATTTTTTTAAATTCACCATCCTTACAAAAATAAATGTTGGGATTCGGGGTGGTCCATGGCAAACTAGATTAGAAATGGATGAACTCATTTGGCAAATCCGTACAGCTGCCTACATGTATCCGGGCTTGAATGATCATGTTTCTATTGCTTGCTTTTTAAGATATCACTCAATGAGAAGGTGAAATCATGGTCTTTTAGCCTTATTATTATTTTATTTTATTTTTATCTATTTTTATGTATAAAGTTATTTTAGCATAATTTAAATGCGTTTATTTTTGTAATACAAGTTGGTGGGGTGTTGAATGAAATGAATGACATTGTATTTGGTGTTTGAATTTTAACAACGGACAAAATTTAGTATGCTGGAGGACATTTTATAACAATTTTGTCATAATTGGTTAATTAAGTACGAAGTAATTGTTTGATTGCTACCCTATATAAGAATAGCAAGAAATGTTGCCATTTTTTGTCTGAGGAAGGAGGGGCATTGGTCTCTCCGAAAGCATTTGCTAATAAAACGGATTTTACATTATTCTGTTTGGGCTCGTAACTACAAGTTTGCATTTTTGTTTTTCTTAATCCATGGGCTCCAACACCTGTCCTATGCAGACAGGCTCAAATCACTATCACTCTACTCTGTATCGTACAGATTGCTCAGAGGTGACCTGTGTCTCGCCTACAATGTAATCTCAGACCCCGCTGTACTAGAGATGCTCCATATCCATAAGTCTAACTCCTAGCGCAGTACCCAATAGAAAGGCTTAAATCTAATATGTGACATTAACAAAACCTGCTGAAGAGACAGGTTTGCCTCCCAGAGGCTGCCCTGTCTCTGGAAAAGACTCCCCATATATGTCAAGCAAATTACGTCACAGACCCTCTTCAAGCGCAACCTTGATGAGTGAATGGGCAACCACAAATTTGTTCCAGGGGGTCCACCTGTGTCCCTCATTGACAGGGGTGACAGGTCCTGATTGTGGTTTCTTTTCTGGGGATAAACTCTTGGCTAGGCTTGTAAAGGCCATAGAGCCATTAGCCTAATAATCTCCTATGATCCTGTGTATTTGTAAAGTTGCTTGTGTGAGAAATGTATCAACAATGTGTACTGCTGGACAGAGGAAAAAATGTACATGCATTACTGTAACTTTTTAAATGTATATGTTTTAACATAGGACGCTGGGAGAGAAGAGGTTAATCTCAGTCCACCTAACTTTGAAAATAGTTTGAAATTAAATTACTTGGCTAAGGACATCAAGATTGTATCTTACAGTTCTCAATGCAGCCAGAGAAAAAAGTCTGTACTTGGAAGCTTTCTGTATTGTCTTCGGGGTGAGCTAATTGCTAATCTGGAAGGGTGGAGGTTTGACATTGCTTTATGACTTCCAGGAGCTGCAGCAGATCTTAGTAAGGCTCTGTGTGTGTATTATTGACACATGTGTGCTAAATCCTGACAGCTTCTAGCCAAGGGGGGAGGTGGATGGAAACCAGAAGTCAGATGTATGTGATATCATTCTGCAATCCATCACTAAAAATTATATTTTAATACTAGATGAGACTGAAGTCTCATGGCACTCTGTTCTTGGAAACTGACAAGGAAGGACTTCTCATCTACTTCATCTTGCCTTGCTCTAGTAAGTAACCAGGGAATAATAGCTCTTTAGATCAGTCAGGAAAATATAATGAGATTAGTTAAGTATTGTTTTTCTGTAAATGTGTGAACCTGTCCACCTGTGTAGTTTTTAATATTTCCTGTGATTGAATCTCTGGTGTTTATTGTAAATAGATATTTAGTATTTTCATGTTCTTTTATTATTTATTATTGAATATATTTAAACTGTCATTGTGGCTGGTCCTTTAAAGAATATTTTAACATTTGAGAGTGCTTATATTTATGCGGTGGCACTGCGGCCACTCCTGAAAGCCTTGCTGTTTGATTAACACCATTTGTATTAATACTAATTTCAGTCAGTATAAATAGGTACTGTTGTAAGACCCTTGGAGTAGCTGGCTTTGGAGTGTCTGGTGGTGGTGTAACTACCTTGTAGTCTGGGCAGAATGCGGCATAGCTAGTAAATCTGCGCCAGCCTTTCCCAGATGTGTGTGTGTGTGTGTGTGTGAGCTGTTTGAAGCAGGGACACGAAGCACTGGTTTCACAAAGAGAGTGGTGGAGAACTTGGCTTGGACACTCATCTGAGGTCTCAACTCTATATTTTGTTATTTTTTTATTTAACATTTGTTTACCAGGAAAGTCTGACTTGGAACATAGCCAATTTTCAGCGGAAGCCCAGGGAGAAACAGTCCAGACGTATGTCTTTGTAACATTGGAGAAAACTGGAGTACCCAGAGGGAACCCAAACAAATGCATTGAGGACATGCAGACTCCACACAGAAGGCATTCCAGCTGAGAATCGAACCAGAGAACCTATTGCTGTGAGGCGATAATGCTATCGCTGCACCACTGAGCTGTGCCAGTGGGGAGTCTCACTGGGGACTTGGGGTGATACAGATACAAAAACCCAGACCCCAAACTGAGTGTGTTCCCTGTGTGCTCTTAATGGAGATTGTGCTTGATGTAGAGAGCTGCATCTGGAAATGTGAGGTGTATCCATTTTTGTTCCAAGTGAATGTCCCTCTCCAGTGCCAGTGTTGAGGATTCAGGCTCCTTGATTACTGGCCCAGAGTGGGGACATCACACTTGTATGCTTAAACTGGCAGTACTTCTTGCTTTTTTGTTGAGCTAATGGTCAAGGTGTGTACCTCACAGATGCAAAGTACAAGCTTAGATCTAATCTTTCCCTAGAAATGTGCTAGGCTTAAAATGCCATGCATGAGCTCCTTCCCTCCTACTTGCCAGTCATCATAAGTTGCAGGCTATGCACGCATATTAGCTGACACAAACTCCACAAACTGAACATGCTACCCAATACTGTACCAAATGTCAATGCATAATTCTAGTTTATTGTGCTCTTTATGGAATTTGCAAAGTTTGGGAATCGTCTTTTAAGTTCCTCAGCTTCTTTTAAAGGAGGTGTACTGTACAACATACATGACATTTTAATCCATGTGTTATCAGTGCAAAAATTACGAATAATAATTGTTTCCCCTTTAAATTTGCAGCTTGGTGTAGAGATTTCCCTTTTCATTGTACTTTTGGAGGGCTTGCACTGATGTCCCTTTCACACAATCCATTACAGTTATTGACTGGTAACTGAAATGGTGGTTCAAGCCCACCGAGGTACAAATCTTTTTGTGTGAGTCTTGCATTTAGTGTAGATGTCTTAGGCTGTGACTTTTTTACCGAGATGCTTTTCATGGTCGCTTAACCAGCCTACACTTTGGGGTGCTCTAGAAACTGGGTCAGGCTCCTCAATGGTCTCTTTGACCACAGACCTTATAGTTACTTATGAACTTAAAAACAAGTTATTAATACTGCAACCTTTTTGAACGCTTTCCTGATGTGTATATAGTACTTTTGGAACCCAAGGTACAAAACAATGATATTGTTATCTCTTTATGATACATTGCTCAGCTAATATACTACCACTCATTAGGGTAAGGTTTCATCATTTTCAAGAAAAAGATGGGGTGCAGTTTAGCTTGAGTAGCACTAGTACTAGAGTTTATTGTGCTATGTCTGGAATTTGGAAAGTTTGGGGATAGTCTTACTTTTAAACTTCTCAATGTCTTTTAAAGGAAATGTAGTACTGTATGACATACATGGCATTTTAATATATGTGTCATTAGTAAAAAACTTACTAATAATATTTCTCAGGAGAATGACAGATCACACCATTCAGCTTGCTTTCTTTTGAATTTGTACAGTGATGTAGAGGTTTCTCTTTTCATTGTATTTTGGGGGGGTGCTTAAGCTCATGTCTCTGTCATGCAGTCAGTTACAATGATCAGCTAATAATTGAAATGTTGTTGTTTAAGCCCTCCCAGGTACAAAGCTTTCTGTCTGAGTCTTGCATTTAGTGTAGAGGCCTTAGGCTGCGACTTGTTACGGAGATGCTTTTCATGGTTGCTTAACCAGCCTGCACTCTGGGGTGCTCCAGAAACTTAATCAAGCTCCTAATTAGTACTTATGAAATTAAAAACAAGTTATTAAAACAGCATCCATTTTGAACTCCTTTCAGATGAGTATGTAATACATTTGGAACACAAACTACAGCACAATGACATTTTTAATTCTTCCAGTGACTTTACTATACATAGCTCATCTAATATGCTACCACTCAGCAGGGCAATGTTTTGTCATTTTCAAGAAAAAGATAGAGTGAGGTATCATTGAATGGAAGAGACATAGTTTTTCTACATAAACTTACTCAAGAGAACATTAGAAGATAACAGTACACTGAGTTTGGTACCATTTTGACCTACATCACTCAAGGCAGAGGCTGACCTTCCTGATATCTGTGCTATAGCCACTGCTGAAGAGCAGTGATACAAAGGAAAAAAAGGTCCTGTTAGTGGGTTCCCAGGGATTTACTAGTCATGCACTCACACAGACCATTACAGAGCCTAGCTGTTTTGTGACTTGCTCAGGGTCACACAGTAGGCAAATAAAGACTGATAGAGAATCAAAGCCATGTTACGCTTTTTTCAAACAGATGTACATCTGTATGACATGTGCACTGTTTGTCATGTAAGTGTCTCCACACCCCATTAGTGTGTGCTATAGTTTTTCTGTGCCTCTGCCTGCATTCATGACTGTGGGCCATACTCACATGTTGATGCTGTGTGCATTTTTACACTGTAGGATCTGCATTATGGCAGATGATATACTCCCCAAACATGGAGCACATAAATTGTAAGAAATTGCATTTGTTTACTATATGTCACTATTGATAATCCCATCTGTGCCCTTCATGACTATTGTGTTCTTCTTCACCTGCCTAGGACACCCGCAATCTGCACATTAGCCTCAGCCATCTATTATGTGTCTATATTATCTTCTGTGTGTTACACTTCTGACATGATGATCATTATGTGCTTAATGATGATGTTTTTATTTCTAAATTTCCCAATACACAGTTGCATTTCAACCCTCACCTCTTGCAGTGGACATGTCTGGTAGGTTTTAGTATTGTTATTAGTCTCATTTGTCATAGGTGCTCAGTATGTAATGTACATGTTCTATCTCTGTTATAAAGTGTGCCTGAACCACACAGCCACAATGTCCTGATAAGTCCATATCTTCATTACCATTGTAGTCATATAGTTGTTCCATATTTCATTACTTACCTGCATCATTTGATTTGTGTGAATGTATGTGGCTTGTGTCATCTGTCTCCTCTGGTTCATGTCCCTGCCTGCATCCTCCCATAGTCCATCCTCTGATCCTGAGGTAGGATATGATGTGCCTCACTATGAAAGTATGGTCCATGACACACAGTCTGCTGAATTGGTTTTATTGTCCAGTCAGGAAAGGGACAGCTATGTGGATCATGCTGTAGCCTCAGATATGGAGGATAATGTGGCTGGTCATTCTGATGGTGTGGGGACATCAGATGACAGACATGATGACCGTGACCCACCACCCTATGTATAGTCTGGTAATTATGGTGACTCTCCCCCTTGATGGAACACTACTGCCTGTCACATTACACATGGGAATGTAGCTGTTGTGAATGGAAGCGTGTCAGAGGCTGTCCACCTACTATTACAGGCAAATGAATGCTCACAGCAATGTCATGGATCTAACCTTCTTGCACTTGCCTGTGCCACTGATCATGTAGCACACTAGCTGTGTGTGTGTTACATGAATGTCAGGAGTGCAGACATGGAGAGATCATGACAGCACTGCCTGCACAGCATAACAGTGTGTTATCTGTTGCACCCTCTTTTGAAAGTCTTGTTACAGTGGTGCCAGAGCAGTGCCATAGTACTAACCAGGTATTACATGCCATAACTGTACTAAACAGATTACCTACAGTGTAGAAAGGCAAACCCCCTCTCATTAGACCCACACTTGACCATCAGACATCAATGTCTGGGCAGTAACATGCCCATACATTTGTTGCTGGCGACTGCACTGTGAGCCCAGCAGTCACATCCAAATTGCCACGTTATAGTCATGCTCCTTCCCACACTGTGTCACCACATCCACCTCCTTGGCAGTGCACTGTGGTCTAATTGTTTCCATATTTGGCAGGGACAGCAAAGACAGCAGTGTGATCCATCACCATGGGTGCCCTAGACTGCATTAGAGTAACACTGATAGTTGATACAATGTGTGCCCTGATGTGTTATTCTGACCATGTTGCAGTGGTGACTGCTTTTCTGACCACTTTCAAATTAATATGTAGGTGGTTAGGTGGTTATTCAATTGCCTGATGCTACAGGATTTTCTGATCATTTATTTGATTTAGGTGACTAGCTTCAATTTCTGATATGTATTACCTCTTTGGCATTGACATATGTTAGTACTGGTATGGACAACAGTAATGCAATATGTGATATCATGCTTTCATGTTTGCATCAGTTGCTTTTGGATGTATAGGGCTGATGTTTACATTACATTTTTCCTTGTTGTCTGGAAATCCTGCCTGCACAGCTATGCATCTGCATGCATATCTGTGTCACTGATGGCATTTTAGTGTGGTACTGCACATGCCCCACCCTTAGCACTCACATTATTTATGTGTACCTGTTTCCATTTTCAATCACCATGCTGACTTGTATTTCACGTGTTCTCATCCATATCTGACTGAATTTGCACATCTGTCTGTCTGTCTCTCGTGTGTTTCTCTCTCTCTCTCTCTATACATATATATATATATATATATATATATATATATATATATATATATATATATATATATATATATATATATATATATATATACCTATGTTGCTGTATCCTCAACACTGATGTATGTTGTGTGATCATGGTCAGTGATGTGCATGTTTGCACATATATTACCTGGGAAATAAAAAAAACAAATCCACTGTGCGCAAACACTCCTCTGTGTCTTGGGAATTCCACTCAATACTGCAAAACCACAGTCCCACCAATATCGTTCAGCAGCAATTAAATGTCAGATCACGATATAAAACCAAGAAATAATTTATTAAATCCAACACGCCAAAACTGGTTAAGCGCTTTCACTTGTAAAGAATAAAAGCTTCATCAGAACACCATAGTTGGATAATCAGTTCCTTAAATAACATTTTTGGCGCCATATCAGTTTGAAATGAGCAAGAATAATTTAAAGAGATACATACACTTTTGTGAACCAACATGCTGTGCACATGAATACAAATAGCAAACGCTAATATCAGACTAAAATATAAAATAAAAGACATTTAAAGTATATATAAATACATATAAATACCCATGGCCAACACTACTAAATTTGTAGTTATTATAAAAAGTATAAAATATATACAGGAAATTAAATATAATTCATTTTAAGGCCAGAAATGGTTTAATTGAAATTGTGTCATTTAATCCTGGTGTAACAGATGCATCTGTATAAATTTGCCACCATAATTCTTTGTAAAGAAGTAGACCATTGAAGTCACCTGCTCTTTGGTTAACCTGCACAATATCTATTATACCAAAGTTAAAATAGTGCTTATCTCCATGCTGTTTAATATGTCTGTACAGCGCATTTTTGTCATCCTTTCTTTTAATACTGTACAGATGAGAATAAATGTGTTTGTTAAAACCCCTTTGGGTCTTGCCTATGTAGAACCCGGAACAGGTCCTACATATGGCAATATATACTACCATTTTGGTTAAACAGTTGCCTCCACAAAAATTGATGTGAGTATGTTTATAATTGTCCAAAATCACACTATCCCCCTGAAATATAGTGTGACATTGTTTGCAAGTCCCACATTTGGTAGTACTCCTAAATGTGGGCATCTTTGTGAGGGTACCCCTCTCCAAAATCAATTTGATATTGGTACCTACTTTGTAGACAAATCTGGGACTGTAACCTAAAATGGGGGCTATATCCTGATCAACTGATATAATATACCAGTTGTCGATCAAAATTTTCTTAACCTTACCCGTATGTGTTCCAAATTCCAAAATGCAGGTCCTGTCAAAGCTGTTAAGCTCTATCTTCTTATCAGCTGTGTTGTCCACCCCTTGACTAAACTTATATTATACTTTTCTCCCAAAAGGGGCGTGTATTTTTTCCCCCACTCATTTATAACATATTTGCTGACATTAGCCATGACTCTGTCATCGTATCCCCTGTTCTTGAATAATGAAGTGATGTATGTAACTTCATCCAACATATCCTCATAGCCTGAAGTCATCCTAACTGCTCTAATGAGTTGCCCTTTATAGATTTTCAAGAATTGTTTCCTCGGGTGGTTGCTCAAATATTCCAAATAATTGTTCGAGAAGGTACTTTTCCTAAAAATTCTGGAACTAAACTGGTTGTCATCTCTAAATACAAAAGTATCTAAATATGCTAGTCCCTTCATACTTATGGAAGAAGTAAATTTCAAATAATTACTACTACTATTAATAAATTCCAGAAATTGTTCCAGCAGTTGATCTCCTCCATCCCATATCAAATAGATGTCATCTAAATATCTGGTGTAATATTTGATATGTTGCATATATTGACTGTCAAATACAAACTTCTCTTCCCATTCGAGCATAACCAAATTGGCATATATGGGAGCACAAGCTGCTCCCATAGCTACCCCTGTGGTTTGTCTGAAAAACTCTCCCTCAAAAAATATGTAGTTGTAATCGAGGACCAATGACATCATGTCAGTGAGAAGACACGTCGTATCCCACTGTAGGTCAGCGTATTTTCTAATACTATTTGCAAAGGCCTGTAAACCTTCTTCCTTAGGTATACATGAGAATAGATCTATGACATCTATGGTTACAAATATTAAATCTTTACTAGATAGGTAAACTGGGTAACTTTTTAAAAATTCCCAAGAGTCTTCAACTATATGTGGAATTTTACCATATACAGTGGATTTGTTTTTTTTATTTCCTTGGTTGTTTCATTTTTCGCTTTGGTGGTTTACATATATTACTTGGAAATGAGTCATGTTACAGAGATAACATGTGCAAGTGAGGCAGTAATGTTAGTGTACGGCCCCTACTTTGTGGTATGAATTTGCCAATATATTCTCATACACGTCATGGACCTAGAGTTCTTCTTATAATGGCTGTTTGATGGGCAACTTTCCATTCTGTTTATCTGTATGATGATATCCTACCTGACCAGTGACAAGTTCTGTTGTGTACATGTCCTGCATCCCATACATTTGGCTGTGTATTCTTCTTTGGTGATCTACCTTGCAGACAATCTGTTTACATTTATGTTTCCTATCAGTGTTTTGTATATGTACTTACTGGTATACCTTAAGCTTCAGTGTGGACAGCTAATGGGTTATTTCCATTAATTGTGATCTGTGCTACTGTTGTGGAGTAACATGTGAGCATTACTGTTTATGCTGTGTACTTATGCAGATGTAGCTTGTTATGACTCAAAGACGTGTGTCAGACACTGCTGTTTTGCCTTAGCTAGGACATATGGCCGCATTCTTAATCATCCACATCTATTTCTTCTCCCCACCATGTCCTCCTGATTGTCCTCTGACAGCTGTGATATGTCATCTTCAGACATCTGGGGTTCTTGGGCTAGGTCACCTACACCTGCAGCTGGCAAGCTATCATGTTTTGTTGTTAACATGTTGTGTAGCATGGCACACACAGTAACCATCTGTACTAGCTTTTCTGGTGTGTATTTTTTAGTACACCAAACACATGCTCAATTGTGTTTTATGTTGTGGTGTGTGTGATGATTTATTGTATGTGTCCTCAGCAGAGTTTGATTGAGCTCTGTAGGGCATCATTATCCATAATTGTACTGGGTAACTGCAGTCACCTGTTTGTGGGAAGGGGGAAACACATATGTTGTCCTCATGCTTACTGTTGACAGATGTGGATTCTGATTACATCATAGCTGTGATCCTGTAATTACCAAGCAAGATAACCACAGTTACCTGTTTGTTTGAATAAGATAATACACCATAGGTGTGGTCATGTACTTACCAAGTAGTTGTCCCTCAGATGTTTCACTGTGTTGGAAAGCAGCCCTCAGACCACTTTCCCTCCAAATAGCAGCATCATGGACACTACCAGTATGTGTCATCATGCTATTTGTAATGAGGCCATCTGTTGAGCACACCACCTGCCAACAGAGTGATACCACCCCTTTCTATCTATAGACAGTTCTGCATCAGGTGCAGCTGGGGTTTTAATAGGAACTTGGGTGCAGTCTATTACACTAAGGACAATGGGGAAGTTGGCTATGGCATGTAACTGTTTCATGTCAGTACTTTACCCATAACTGCAGCTGGGAAATGGAAGTACTCATCCACCTTGGTGCACAATGACGCCAGGAAATGTGAGAGGATGTGGGTGGCAGCTGTCTGAGACAGTCCTCTCATATTCTGCTGAAATGTCCCAGAGGCCAGTATACCCAGACTCAGACAAACTTTTGTTTTTTAGAGGTATTGGGTAACCTCATGGAGTACATGCATACATGTGCAGGGTGCACATTCTACACACATCTTCTGCCATATTTCTCTCCTGTCAGTTATTTCCCAATCAGACAACTCACTTAGATGTAGCTTGGCTTGGTGTCTAGCTGGCTGACATCTAGGATGCATTTGCATATCTTCTTTCGTGGCTTGCAGTACCCCAGCCTGCTGTAATTCATTCAATGCCGGTTGCAGCTTGTTGTATCCCTGTATGTTAAACAATAATGGACACACATCAGTGCTACATTTACATATCTGTACAATATTATACCATAAAAAAGAGAAAAATCAAGAATGACATAATGCAGACATTTTTATTTCAGAAAACACATATCACAGTACAGTGGTATTGAAATAATGAGACAACTAGGTGTACTACACTGTTGGACATACTCTAACACAGTCTTGGTCAACCTCGCTGATGTCTCACACCATGGTCTGCCCTGCCCTGACCACATAAAGACACATCCTACCCTGGTTGATACACAAAGGAGATTGATGGGGGTACAGCATGATGTTGAGATGAAAGGGCATGACTGCAAGTTGAAGGCATTGTAACTGACAGGACCTCAGCAGATGGGCCAGCAGTTGACATCTGTGCAGGCTGGACCACAGACAGGGATACTTGATGGCCAATGGTGGTTCTGTGGAAAAATGTCCTGCCTCTCACAGGTTGCAATCTGCTGTGCATAGTCATGGAACACAAAACTCTGCTTGTAGTACAACACTATTACAGTACTGTACAGGCCAGACTTTCCACTGACCATGCCACAGCTAGCAGACTCTCATTCTAAGTGGCGAATGCAGCAATAATCTCACTGTGCCTGGGCTGTTGTCCTTTGTGCATGACATGTAGCTAGTGCGCCACATGATCTGTGGCATGGGCAAGTGCACAGACATCTGAACGATGCTGTTGCTGTGACCACTCATTTACCTACAGTAGGAGATGGACACCCTCTGACACCTGACCATGTACAACATCTGCTTGCCTAAATCTACTGTGGTGCCCTGTGTCTGTCAGCTGTGTGGATTTGCCAGCAGCAGTACTCCCAACTGTAATGTGTTGATCAACAGGCTCACCCTGTTTAACATCCACTATGTCAGCATCCTGTGAATGCATCGACAAGTGCACCTCCACATCTGAGGATACATCTGGTGCAACATCAGTGTCAACCTCATGGATGGATTCTTCAAACAACTCGAGGTTCTCTGTACCAGGGGCCATACTACCATACTGAGACACATCATGAACAACATCATGGCTGCTGGATGGGCTTCTGGATGATAAAGACAGTTGATGTTCTACACGATACAAAGACACAGATCAGGACAATGTGTCTACAGTGCATGATGAATATCACAGACACTTAGCATATATATTTCAATGCAACATTACAAATTCTAATGACTTCACTTTCAGTCTACTGTATGTATGTTTGTTTCATGGAATGTACATACCATAACTATATAATATATCTATGTGGCCAAATCATACATGATGCACAAATAAAGAAAAACACACCTGGAAAACACTCATAGGATGATGCTGTTGTCCCACTGGGGAAAACTTTAACTAATGTAGGGGAAAAAATTACGGATCACATCATTCACAACATTAACCAGGTGAACACACTTAAAATATACAGAATGTGTGACATACACATATCACTCATATGTGCATTTGAGGACTCATGCTCTGTAGAGATTGTGGGTTGTACACACAGCACGCAGCAGGAAAATAAAAAGAAAGATAGCACAGTCATGTAGTTAGCAAAACGAATACTGACAACATCACGTATACAACACAGTAAAATGGGCTGCAAATACTCATGTGATGGACATTGCAACTGTATACCAGAAGGGCCTGTATTGACAAATATTGACAAAAATGTCAGGCATCGCATGTGCTACAAATTGTTGAAAGCTCTGACAGTGTCATTGTAACATACCTGTTTTTTCTGCACTTAATGCATGGCTTGCCCCTCCACTGGATGTACCTATAGTGTTCAATGTTAGGGAAACAACAATGTAACAATAAACAGCAGTGTCATTAAATGAGGTGGGGGTACTAATAAGATAGTGTGCACAGCAACAGTATACAGACACTCACCTGCTGCTCCCTGGTGTAGACCCGAAATAGATGGACCTGTGAAAATTAATGTAATGCCTATTACAAATGTTGTTTGCACTGCGCTGTCTGTAACTCAGATGTACCGATACATGTAATTATACTTACATTCATCATCCTCTGCCTGTGTGGAAATGTGTTCATGGCTCATCTCTGCTGCTGTAAATCATAAACATCAATCCATGAATATGCATCCTGAAGCAATATGCAGTAAGTGTCACAATACTCATCTCTGTAATGGACATCAATACATACATCTCCTTCCTGGAACTCTGGCTTCAGTCCCATCACTAAGGCTTTGTCACTTCCCTCTTGCCGTATGTAGTGAGACCAAAAAGATTGTGATGTATTTGGTGGGGGTCAGTGATGGTCCTCCACCAGTTGCATCCCTTGATCTTCCATAATGTGTCACTCTTTTGGCTGCACAAATAACCATTTCCAAGCAGCTTTATCTGTAGGCTTCATGGAATTAGTTCTGTCCTCCAGCTGCATTGCTCATGTTGATGAGATCTGTCCAGATTTCATTTATCCAAACAGTATCACCTGAACAGTCTAGGAGTCTTCTTCTATGTTGGTGGAGAGCATCAATTATGATTTCATTTTCTTGGGGGGGGGGGTTGTCACCCCTAAGATGGTTGGCCATTTCAAACACCTTGAAACGCACATGATAATATTCATGGTTGAGAAAATAATATTCATGGTTGAGCACATTTATGCATTTGATTCTGTGGACAGTATATATCAATATGAACACTATGCATTCTTGTCCATTGAAAAAGCCCGTATAACACTGTCTGTGATAAATATTAACATGGCACTTAATAAGGAACTACTATGCCTTTATACAACATCTGTAAAATCAACAATACTTGTAATATCTGTACACTTCATGACTGGAATTAGAACCCCTGACACTACATATATATTGAGGGGTGTACTAAGACAACAGCATGAAGCCAACAGAGTATACTTGCATTTCACATTATATTAATAACTAAACAACTTACAGAAAACATCAGAATAATATTGCCAGTACAAATGTATAGTGTGAGCCAGTAGTGATAACACCTTTGTTAAGAAGCATCATTAAATAAATATCTGTAAAAGCAACAGCACATGTTTTAACACTAGTGTAGGAAACATGATTTAAGAGATATTCATAATCTCAGCATCACATAATAGATATGGATACTGTTGTAATCTGTAGGTTTCTGTAGTTAGACCACAGAGTGCAAAGAATTACCAGGAAGAATTGCAGATGATCTATAAATCCTTCTTGCAGTGGAAGTCTGTCTATAGAACTGTATATGGAACTGAACCAACATATTTAGAAAAACAACACCTGTTTGCATAATTTTCCAGACAACATGACTCTAGGAACTTATAACAACTCCTGACAAACTATATGACTTTAAACATGTACCTTTTGAAATGATTACCTTTAACATATGTACTAATTACCACTACAGAAATTCAACCAGTTGCCAATGTACCCCTCACTCGGGCTCACGCAATCAAAGTGCACCTTGTGTGCACCCAGCTTTAAGCACCATTTGTGCCATACATTATTAATGAGGTTCATTAAAATTCAAGTTTTTGGAATCCCATTCACACAAATCCACATAAATTGCTGTTATGTGCCAAAACACCCAGATGTACATTGAATCTTAGAACATGACACTTGCACCACTTTCAAATAGTGATCTTGATACATTTACTGATCAGACCATTGCTAACTGTGAACTGAGTGGTACCTCAGTGAGCATTTCTGTGTTTTCATATTTTTCAGATCTCTTCGACTTGAGGATCATGATGGCTACTTTGAGGAGGCTGAGACATGTCTGTGCACCAAAATGGACTGACAAGGAGATGACCCAGATGTTGACAGTGTACGCCAGATTACAGAAGAGAATGAGAGTCAGGCCCAGGAACTTCACTATGATCGATGTGTGGAACCGGATCATGAGGGAGCATCGATGGAGGATGGGGATCTACCACACTGGAGTGCAGGTTCATCACCACTATGACTGGACATTCAGAATTGTCATTTAGCTGAAACACCTAATAGCCTTAAATGGTAATTTGCATATATCCCGTGTTGCCTCTGATACAAGAGGTTTAAGGTATCACACAGTAGAAAGTCTAGCTTTGCTAGATTTTTCTTTTTGTGTTTTTTAACCAATTGTTTTTTTTCTGTGTGACCTTTTTACTCATTGTTTTAATTTGTTAGTTGGGATATTTTGTAGACACCCTAATGTTTATGGATATCAGTTGGGTACGACAACCCAGTGTTTCCAAAATTCAAAAATTCTTTTTATGTAGTGCTGATGATGCCATAATAAGTCAGGAATATGTATGCCTACAGCTAGAGGAGTTTGGCTTTATTAGCCTGAAGTTCTCCATAAATAGATGTAAAAATAAAAGAAAATGTCTTGGACATTCAGAACTGCCATTTAGTTGAAACACCTGATATCTTTAAACAGTAATTTGTATATATCCCATGTTGCCTCTGATACAAGAGGTTTAAGGTGTCACACAGTGGAAAGTCTAGCTTTGCTTTACTTTTACATTGTCATGCTGTGGCTTCTCATATAAATATTTGAATGCAGACAGTACGTAAAATATGTTTTTTGAACATTCATACATTTTTACAAAGCTAATGAACCGTGTGTGTGTCTAAGCATATAGAATTGCTCATGCAAGAATACTGTTGTCTTTTTTAAGAGTAAGACATATAGGACCATAGGTAACTCTGTCCATAAATGATGTGTCGCAGTCCCTGTGTAAATTTTCATCATAACGACATTGTGTTGTGCTATGATTTTCATGGGACTGTTCCATATGATAGATATTTTTTTTTTCATTTTTGTTGCGTTTTGCAATTAAACTTTAAAGAGCATGGTATCAAAGGACACTTGCCAATCCGAAGATGAAAACCTGCACTTGCAAGTCCACTGCCAGATTCTTCTGAAGAAGATGATAACGATGATGCTGAGGCACGTGAACCCACCCCTACCCAAGCCATCCTGCTTGCACCATGGAGGAGACATTGACACAACCAGGATAAAGATGATTTTTGGTAGGAGCTACCTGCTCATGACTGATGTGTTCCAAACACAGATGATGGACATGATGGGAACCTTCTCTGATGAGATGGCACAGGCTATGCGGGATTCATTCAGGATGATAGCTTGTGTCATCATTTGGGAGTCTGATCCACATCAGCTTGGTCCTTTCAGTTGGTAGGTATTGTCTGTGTGATTCACTTGTGTGATGCTGCTAACATGGTGACTGCCATTAAACTGATTGGTTTGTATATGCACTGTTGTGCAAGCATCCCATCCATCTGTCATGCTTATGTGTTATTATAATGTGACATTTACTTTGGTTTCAATCTGTGTATGACACACATTAAAACATCACACTGTCCACACACATTCAACTGTCCATGTATTGTGGCAGTTAGCCTGTTGATAGTGCTGCAACAGGCAGCTTGTGAACATGTGTCTTACTGGGAAACCAACAGACAATATATATTGTCCATAGTCCATTACTAACAGTGTCATATGCCTTGGATTTCTGTTTTGCTGTATCAGGTATGTGCAACATACAGATATGTCATTCTACAAGTGTTTGGATGACATTTGTTTGATATTCTACTGTCATGATCTGATCTTGTGTGTCATGCTCTGGTAATACTGATGCCATGTGGGATCATATACAGGTAAATCCTGCCTATGTGCAGTCCTCCTTTTCTGACTGCATCAAACAGTCGGGTAACGTTCATTTGTACACAATGTCACAGATTGCACATTCTTTTACAGTATATTGCACCATGTTTATTGTATGTAACATTTCCACACCCATGATGTAGTGACATTAGTGTATACCATCCATAAATAGTTGTACACATTATAACTGGTTGTATGTGTGTACATAGTCTGATACATCCTGACACAGAAATGAAACTTTGACAAGTGAACATTCAGTGATTTACTGCTGATGTGCTGTAATGATGCTCACAGGAGTGTCCTGTGCTCCATCATGAGCAGGGCAATTGACATACACCTCTGTTTCTTTATTTGATGTTTACATGACAAGATTGGTGTATGTGATTGTAATTTTTAACTTACTTACCTGTGCACGTAGATGTGACATGATTGCACATTACTGTGTATGTGTTTTATAAATATTCAGTTTTGTGTACATCAGAAATCCATCTGGCCATATTATATACATTTTCCATTTGTTTAAACATATGTTTGTGTGGCAATTACAGCACCCTGTGTGCTTTACACATGTGTTTGCATTGTGTCAACTTACCATGTACTGCTTTAATCTGGTGGAGTCCCAGGTTGTTCACCTCCCTCCCACCTTGATATTTCTCTAGTATTTTTTTCCAGATATGTTTGCCTATGTTAAAACTACTGTCCATTGCCAATTATTAATTTGACAGAGTGAACATGTGCCACATGTATGCCCATTGTACAATGCAGGACAAATGCACACAAGTTGCTCATTAATGCTTGAAATGTGTCCTTGTTCTCATTATACTTGTGTATTACCCAGTGTAGTTTTTTTCACATCCATATGCACAATGTGCTATATTTATTATTCTGTACAATTACATTTTTGAAAATATTATTACATGTCATTGGTGTATGTATGTGTATTGACCTTGATTTCATGTACATTCCATTTATGCTACTGATACAAACATATACATACACATGTACACCTGTGTGTTGCCTTTGACATGGCATATGTATGTAACATATGCACATTCCATTACACATTTGCTTTGGTTGTGTACACTGTGATGATATGGGCAAGTGCCAGCATAGCAAGATGGAGTTTTGTAAAGAATGATATGTCCTTTGAATATCAAACTGATTTATACAAGATGCTTGTGTTGCAAATGTATTAGAATCATATGTCATTTGTATATCAAAACTGATTTTGTACAGATGCTTGTGTTAAAAATGTATTTGTGAGATTTGCTTGTGTTGAAATGTATCAACAGTGCACCCTGCTGAAATGAAGAGAAATGTACATGTATTACTGTAGCTGAATTAAATGTATATGTTTTAATAGAGGATACAGGCACAGCAGAGGATAACTCTAAGGAAAATAAGGGAAATGTAAATGAGCTACTAAACCCTTAAAAGCACACCACAGTGCTGAATAGGACCAGAAATGTTGGGTCTGCAGAACAGCCTTTGTGCATTAACTCAGTGAAAAGAGGGGAGGCCCCAGGCACTGACATAAAATTTGGATGTGTATTGTGGCCATCTGGCTAAAATCCTGTCTCAGCTTCAAAGGGGAATACTGTTAGAACCTAGAGTCAGGTGACCAAATGAGGTAATTCTGCCAGCCCTCTTGAAAATTATATTTTAGATATTACAAAAAGAAATCTCAAAGTATTAAATATTCTGTTTGGGAAACCTGACTAGAAAGACCCTCATCCATAGCATCTTGCCTTGCAGTAGTAAGTAACTTAACTAAGGAACAGTGATGCTGTTATATTCAGTCAGGAATATAGTGAAGCTTAGTTTAGATGTTAGTTTTCTTTATTTGTCTGAGTTTGTCCATCAGTGTTCTTTTCAATATTTCCTGTGATCTGCATTCTGTGGTTTACTGTGAATATATATTCAGTATTTTCATGTACTTTTATTATTTATTATTAAATGCATTTAAAACCTTTATTGTGGCTGGTCCTTGTAGAAAGTATCTAACATCTGAGAGTACTTATGTTAATGTGGTGACATTATGTGGGGCACTCCAGAAGACCTAGCCATCTTGGTGAACTACTACCATTTGCATTAATATTACATGGTATAATTGGATACCCTTTTAAGAGTCTTACAGTAACTGACTGGTGGCAGTAATAACTACCTTATACTCTGGGCAAAATTGGGTTGGTAGAGAAGGTAATCTGTGCCAGCCTTTCCCAGGTG